>NC_056735.1:672383993-672426493 GCF_019279795.1 Protopterus annectens | reverse complement strand
CCTAACTTAACATCCACTGCTGTTATGACTAAGTTGAAATGTCATTTCTCAGTCCATGGTTGTCCACACAAAGTTATTTCTGACAATGGTACTCAATTTACTAGTCAGTTGTTTCAGAAATTTGCAAAAGAATGGGACTTTGTACATGTTACTAGTAGTCCAGAATATCCACAGTCAAATGGACTAGCTGAATGTGCAGTGCAGAGTGCAAAGCAATAACCTGAGAGGTCAAAGCGTGACAATACCAAAGTCTTTTTGAATCTAATTAATCTCAGAAACATACCCCTTGATGATATACTTGTCTCGCCTGCTCACACACTTCTGTCTAGGCAAACTGGAACAACACTGCCTATCAGTTCCAGTTTGTTGAGGCCTAAAGGTAAGAAAAGCAAGACAATTAGAGCTCAACTATTCAGGAAGCTTTCTTTCCAGAAGTCCAGCTATGATAAATTGAGCAGATTTCTTCATCCATTGAAAGAAGGAGAGACAGTGAAGATACAAACGGCAAAATATTTTGACCAGATTGGTCAAGTAACAGGTATATGTATCGAGCCGAGGTCCTACTTCATAGAATCTGAGGGTGTGGAGTACAGGAGAAATCTCAGACATCTTCCTGTATCAGAATTGATATTGCAGCATTGTTCTTGTCATACAGACTCTAGATCTCAGAGCAACCCAGACAATGTTCCTGTTGCAGAATGTGTCTTAACGTCTACTTCCATTTCTGATGATGTTACTAATGTCCCAAAAGTTGAACATTCAGCTGAGACAGTCCCAGTTGCTAGACTTGACTCTAATTTCTATGTCACATGATTTAGTCATATTTCCAGACCTAGTGTGAAATACATAGCAATGTGGACATAATTGTATATGTGTATTTAGTTCTGTATAATTGCATGACCAAGAATTATTTATATTGATTGCATGTCAATGTCGTTAACATTGAATGACTTATTTCTCAAAGAGAGAGGATGTAGAGTAGAGTATATGTGCTGTGTCTTTAAGAACCATTTCAAGGACTGAACGTGCATATAAATAGTCAGCACGTGCTAGCTTCAGTGCCATTTTGAGAGTGCCGCCAGAGAGTGAGCATGTATGAGGGTAATAGCTAGTTTGTTTATAAGTTTAGCTAAGTTAAATCCTGATGTGTCTGTACATAATAAAGCTGCTTGAAAAGAACCCATGAAGTTTCGTCTATTGTATCCTGACTAGACAAGTGACAAGCTCATAGTAGCTCACAGTATCCTCATATCTGCCTCCCAGGAGAAAGATTCAAAGAGAAAGAGTGACCCCTTTAGATAAGTACGAATATATGCTTAATGCCTTGGGATTTTTTGGTATGCCTTAAATCAGCAGATCTAGTGATGTCACTTGTATCACAACACATAATATCCATTAGCTCTACCCCATCATGAAGAAATTGACATGAATCTAGGCTGTGATTATGGCATCATCTCCAATATCAAGGATATGTCCTTATCATGGTTATAAATCACTCCCTCCCTCTTTCCTGGAGTAGGTGAGCCAACAAAGTAAACTGTTGGAATTATGTCAACATAAACTGCATGTCATTATCTGTAACCAGTTCAGTGGATATTCTATGTTCTGAATATGTTCTTGAATTTTGCTACTATTTGTTGGCTAGTTGTAGTCAGTACATGTATTTCTATATCATGAGAATAATAATCCACTATTATTAAATAGCATTTGCCCACAAACCCACACAGATCAAACATTTTTTTGGTCAAGTTTCTTGTGTTAAGGGTGCCTGTATTAATACCTCTTCATCAATATGGTTTATGGGCTATACAGAATTGGCAATTTGACAGAATCTTTGGAATGTCTAGATCAGTGTTTGGCCACCTCACTGACATTTTGCCTCTTTTGTGACATTTTGTGAGACCTTGGTGTCCTTCATATATTTGTTTTGGCATGTCAGCATGCTGAGATGTAGACACTACTATTCTGTCTTGACAAAGCAGTAAGCCATCATGTCCTGTCCGATGAACTCTGAGCATGTAGTACTTATGCATGAGATATATTGTCTGTGTCCAGTGACTGGGCCATTTATCTTGGATGTGTTTTTAAAAGCTTTTAACTCATGGTCACTTTTGGTAGCATACTTTAACTTTTCTAGTTCCTTGATGGTCACAGGTGTTGTTGTTATCCTCTGCCCGTAGGTGTCAAGATATTCTTTAGTACCTGATAGTAGTTGGTCTCATACAGAATTTCTGGATAATGTGCCAGCAATGACTAAATGTTTCCCAGACATATGAATTGGTATGAAATTGAACCTTCGCAGTTTAATGAGTAGTTGTTATTAAGGTAATAATTTGACTAGATCATCTGAATTAATCAGTGGAACCAATTGCCTATGGTCATTCTTAAAACTGGAAATGTCCTAGGAGAAATAGGTTTCTGTTCATATGCTTTTGGGAATTTGTACCAAAGTAAATCTGCTCCATGGAACTTTAGTACATTGAATATTATTAAATATTTTTCCTGACAAATTGGTGGCATAGCTAGCTTGCTGTAAACTTAACAGAATAATACTTTTGCTCAAACTGCTGTGCCCCATACGTAATACACTTTAATGGTTATCCCTTTAAAAGCTGTTGCCTCAGTTATGGCAGGTGTCATGGAAAATGCAATAATTCCAAAATTAACTAGGCTTCTTCAGAAGAGAAGTTGATAATATTATTTTGATATTTAACAACTTAACATTTCTCACTGAGAATGTACTCAGCATTAGGTGAAATTTAACAATCTCCTGCAACGGCTAATTAAAAAAGCTACTATGAGCCATTATTTCTTCGTACTCGAGATATAAAACATTGCAACTATAAAATCTAAACTAAACAAAATAAGTTTAACAAATTGCCCTATAACAGTACAAAATAGTAGAAATCAACTGTATTGGTGGGGAGGACTGTGTCTCCCCACCTACCACTAATGTGGGGTCCTGCTCACACTCTCAGTATCTATGTATAACACTTCCAAGGTTGCATAAACTTGGATAACTGAAATTAAAAAGAAGAAAAAACTTAAAGTTCATTGTTTTCCTCTTTTCTGTTTCCTACAACCTCATGACAAAGCAATGCCAAAACATCTAGGACAAACCAAGCTCCAATGGTCTGTGAAAATTTTAAATGCAAGTTTTATATATATATATATATATATATATATATATATATATATATATATATATATATATATATATATATAAATGATATTTCAGGATTGAACAAAAACACATAATTAATGGTAGCACTCTCAATTTGTTTAATGTATATGGTACATAATAAAATGTTCCACATTCTGTTGTGACAACTAAAAAGAACAGTGTACTAACAGTGGTCAGAATACAAAGTGAGGAGAAGTTTCCATGGATCTCATAACATACAAGCAAAGGCACAAACATGCAGACTGACAGAAAAACAGACAGATCAATAAAGACACACACACACACACACACACACACACACTCATTAATTCTGTATGGTAAAACTTTTGGATTGTCTTATTGTTGCCAAAATCATTTGGATTTTTTATTTTTTTAATAAAATACATTTTGTATTTTACATAAAATAGAAAATGTTTGTATTATCTATTATCTATGTCTGTGTACATTGAACGTTTCTGTGTTACTTCTGAGTTTCATTTGTACAAATAGTACTTTCATATCATATGGCTACTGTGACTACAGTCATGTCTAACTTGGTTGGAGCTTTTTCTTATTCACTGTCTAAAAAACAGATCCAGCAGTTATATAACATTTAATCAAAGTTCAGCTACTGTAAATCCAATAAATAAATAATGCCTGATGATAATGACCTTTACCAAAAATCTGCCCATTTAAACTTGGAAGCTTAGTTTTATTTAAGAAGTCCATTGTGCCTTACTACTGATATCCTAAATTACTTTATGTCAATCCTGCGCATGCTTACATGATGACCCCTTCTTGGAAATGTAATGTTTTTAAAATTTCAATACAAATTATGTTATACTGACTGTTATGCTATGTATTCACTAAAACTACATTATAAAATGTGTTATTGCAAATATTGATTACATTAAATATGATACCCTGGAGCCTTTTCTTCAGGCCTATGCTGAAAAAGGGCACCTGTGCCCAGTCAGACCTTCACAGTAAACAAATGTCAATAGACAAATAAAATTAATAAATAATGATTTCAACTTACATTATCTTCTATATGTGCAAAATAGTAAATCTTACCTCCTGTGGAATTTGTCAACATTTTTAGCCATAAATTAGGTAGAGGTGTGCCCTAGATGGTGGCCATTTAATATTTCTCACATTACTGAGTCCTGAAATGTGGAGACCAAATGGTCAAAAATGCAGACTTACATATACAAGCCCACAATTAACATTTCTCAGAATATTTCCTTGTTTCTAAGGTATGGCAGTCTTAGTGTTGATATATAAATATATATATATATATATATATATATATATATATATATATATATATATATATATATATATATATGCTTGGGGTATGTGTATGGGGCTACAGGGGTCACAGAAACACAAACCCTCGCACGTACAGCTTGCCAGGCCCAATCTAATAGCAGAAAACACACCAAGGCCAGCAAAGACAGTTCCAAAACGCTTTATTAACAAATAAGGTGGTGCATAAAATACACCCAGATAAATCGAAAGTCCTCAGACTAGTTTCGGTCCATACCTTCTTCAGTGAGGAGTAATATAAAGAATCATTCACCAGTAGATAGTAGCATATATATAGTAGGCAATAGCCAATGAGAAACTTGGTATCTTCCAAGTAATACATAAAAATGAGAACCTGTATAATTATGATAGCGCAGAAAGCACGCATATAGCAAAATGTCCCATATAAATCATAAATAAATGGTGACCTATAAAGAGTGCACATAAGCCATATGACAAAATAAAAAATAATAAATGACAATAATAAAAGTCATCTTGATAAATCATACATATATCCAGAATAGATATAGTGAACCATCACAAATGTGGTTAATAAGGTGTGAAATACTAAATCAAGGGCTGTACTGGACTTTATAATAAAAATCCTACCATGTTTAACCTATCCAAATAGTATCTAAATCCCAATATAATGACTTCATAGATGGTCGTTGAGACCAGGTGGAAATAGAGCACCTAAATGTATTATCCAGTATTTTTCTTTGTGGCTTAAAATACTCTGCCAACCAATCTGGTTATGTCTGTTTCCCTGAATCTTGTCAATGATCATAAACATAAATTTTGCTGATTTGTGTTTGATAGAATGCTGGTATAAGGCATTGGTGGATTTCTGGTTACGAATGTCCCTACGATGTTCGCCTATTCTGATTCTTAAAGAGCGCGAAGTTTTGCCAACATAGAAAGCTTTACAATGACATGTGGCCAAATAGATCACCCAACTTGATGAACAGTTACCAAAAACCCGAACATCAAATACTTTGCTTGTATTAGCACTGGTAAATTGTTTGAGTTTGTTGACTTGGCTACAGGAAGTACAGTGGCCACAGGGGAAAGTACCTAACAATATATCCCCTGAGATGGTAAGTTGTCTATAGTTGGCACCCCCACTATCCTGATGTTTATAGTGAGAGAATAATGTGCCCAGAGTTTTGCCCCTGCGATAAGAAATTGAGCAAAAATTGCCCAAAATATGATGTAGATGGTCATTGGCTTGCAGAATATTCCAATGGTTATTAAGTATATTCCTGACCAATTGATGATTTTTTCCAAAAGTGGTAATAAATCTAATAGTCGCATCTGGTGTACAATCTTTCTTTTCCTTGTATGTTAACAATTCTTGTCTGTTTTGTTGGTCCGTCCAGATTCTGGCTGTATTAATGTCTGAGAACGAATACCCTCTGTCCAAAAATCTCAAATTTAGATCGTGTTTGGCCTCATCATAATCCACTATTGAGGAGTTGATACGTTTGATACGTAAATATTGAGATTTGGGAATGTTGCGGATGGTGTGGCGTGGATGCATACTAGAAGAGTGGAGAAGTGAATTAAATTGTGGGTATTTTCTATGTATCTTAGTATTCAAGGTGTTATCATGATTCCGATAGATGGTAACATCCAAAAAGTCAATAGTCGACCTATCGTATGTAATGGAAAATTCGATACCCCATATATTGTTGTTCAAATGTTCCACAAATTCCAGCAGATAGTCAACGTCAGCACGCCACACCATCCAGCAATCATCCAGGTAACGCCTCCAAATGTCCATCTCAACTAAATAGATGTTGTGAAGGGGATTGTAGATAAGACGTTCTTCCAAATATGCCATAAATAAGTCGGCATATATTGGGGCAAAGGAGGCTCCCATAGCTGTGCCTCTCAATTGCCAATAACACTCCCCTTGAAAATATAGGACATTTTTATTGAGAACCTGCTCAGACATACATATTAGTAAGGTGTTAAATCCTGGTGGGTATAATTCTGCTGTTTGGAGCCAAAAATCCAAAGCCTGAAGACCAGCCCAATGGGGTATGCTGGTATACAGGGATTTCACATCCAAAGTACACATGAGCCAATCCGGATCCAATTGGGTATCAGCAATGATGTTGAGAAATTCCGTGGTATTCTGTATACGGGCTCTGACCAAAGTCAACAATGGCTTCAAATGCTGTGTTAAAAATGCAGATAGCGGTTCTGTTAGTGATCCATGGCCAGACACTATAGGCCTGCCTGGCGGATGTGTGATGGATTTATGAATTTTAGGCAACAAATATAAGATCTGTTTATGGGGGTCACTAACTTGGAGATGTTGAACCGTCTTTTGTGTAATAATCCCTTCCTGCAATGCCTCATTAAGGAACTGATCAATCTCCTGTTTGAATCGAGTAGTTGGATCTATCCCCATGTGCATATAACAGTTGGAATCTGACAATTGTTTAAGGCCCTCCTGTACATAGTAATCCATATTCAAAACAACTACAGCTCCTCCTTTGTCAGCTTGAAGAATGACAATTTTGTTGTTAGATCTGAGTTCAGATAAGGCCTTTCTCTCCTGAGGAGTAATATTATCAGGGGCTATGTTAGTGTCGTAATGTGGGAAATGTAGGTCCTTCAATACCGCTTGCTGAAATATACCCACATGTTTGTTCATGGGAGGTTGAAAACTGGACTTTTTAAATGTGAAATCAGTAGATCTATGAGAAGAAGAATTGTCCTGGTCAGAAAAAAAGATACGTAGATTAAGTTTTCTACAAAATTCCATGACATCCACAGACACTGAATAATGGTCAGAAAAAAAGCTAGGGACAAAACCCATACCTTTATTGAGAATGCTATGTTGGTCAGGTGTTAATACATGATCTGATAAGTTCAAAACATTTTCAAATGTTTTCATTACTGGTTCAACAATGCCTGAACCAGTCCTGGCATTGAATCCGTGTTTGTTTCTGTTCTTATGTTTCCTCCCCCCTCTGGATTTCCTACCAAACCTAAAGGGAACTGAGGTTGGTTTTTCTTTTTTAATGGTGAGTGTGTCATCATACCCCCCTCGCTGTCAGTGTAGGATGACTCCTCTCCTGAAGTGCTAGTGTAACTTTGGTCACTGTGTTTCAAAATTGACCTTGGTCTCTTCTTGGACCTGCCTCTGATCATACCTGGTCCAGTGTCCTGGAATCGCACAGTCCTTTGTATTTGAAAGGGCTGACCCCTCTCATAATCAGTGACATCCCTTGTGAATTTTTTAATTTTTCTATCTTTGACCATTTTATCATAGGTAGTCAATTCCTTGGACAGCCTCTCAACACATTGGGAATAAAGAGAGTTGAGCTTGTATTTTTGGCATTCCACACTCAATTCCTTAACTTCAGACACCAGGGAATCCACTGTTCTCTCATAATAAGATGTTAAAATTTTAACAAATACCATGGAACCCATTCTTAACGCCTCATCCCATTCCTCTGTCAGCCTCTGTTCAGATCTGCCAACAAGGGGGCGTAGTTTGATGCGGAGACCCCTGGGTGCCAAGTTTTTGTGTGAGTAGGCCTTAAAAAGTCTTAAATGCCAAATATTGGCTCTCAGGGCCTTAAGACCCTTTTCTAAGTTGCGAAATGCCACTTCACAACCCCCAACACTGGTAGGGTCAATTGGATTTGGGTTGTTGCTTGGGATATCTTGTAAGCCAAATATAGCAATATCCTCCCTATCAGCACACAACCCATCTAATAACTGGTCCAAATCCATATTAAAGAACAAAAAGTGTTGAAAGGCTGTTCAAGGAAGAGATCCTATATCCCTGTCAATTGTATGTATATATGTTTATATCTCACTGGGTCAGGAAGATCAGAGTCAGTAAAAAATCTGAGTGACCAAAGAACAATATCAGCATACAAACAATGATATGCCAAATGTTAATCATATATCATGTTAAGTCCTGTATGTTGAATATGTATAAAACACCAGTGATATAATAATTATGATCAGGTCCAAAAATGTGAATATTTTAACACACAGTAAAATGTGTGATATCATATTCTAATATGCAATACAGAAATCCAGGTATTGGATGTTATGCATATGTAATATAATCTGGCCGACCCCCAAAAGTTGTCAAAAATATATACCCAACTTAGATCCAACAGATCAATAGACTGTAAAAAATCTACAATAGACAATGTCTGTGTGGACCCCAAAGCAGAATCCAATCTGTGTCCTGTCATCAAATGCTCTAAGTAGTAATATGAAAGTCGGCACAACCAATCTTAAATGTAAAATGAATGTGCCCAAAACTGACACATAGTGGTATTCAGAAAAATTATTAGAAAAATTATTGAGTATATAAAGACAATAATAGAAATATTTAGAAATCTGAGTGTTAGACTTGTCCAAATATAGTCTTAAAGGTATGTAGGACCAGTAACAAACCACTACAATAAAAGACTGAGGTCTAGCCTTGTGCAAATCTATTGTAAATTAAACCAAAGGGATATATGGTCACAAAATATGTCCTTGATCCTGTATATATCATAAAATAATGAAACATCCCCAAACAAGAAGTCACCATAAACTGTAAGGGTGCCAAGACCAATTAGCCATATACATTCCCCTTCATAAACAATGTTTAGCCAGTTTAAACATTCATATATCAAAACTATAGTATATGTCCATAGACATGTACTCAACCATAATGCTGTTTGGAACAATGATGTATAAAAGATCTGAACATACAACAAGAAAACAGAATGTATGTCCCCAAAACATCTCCAAGTTAGTGACCCCCATAAACAGATCTTATATTTGTTGCCTAAAATTCATAAATCCATCACACATCCGCCAGGCAGGCCTATAGTGTCTGGCCATGGATCACTAACAGAACCGCTATCTGCATTTTTAACACAGCATTTGAAGCCATTGTTGACTTTGGTCAGAGCCCGTATACAGGATACCACAGAATTTCTCAACATCATTGCTGATACCCAATTGGATCCGGATTGGCTCATGTGTACTTTGGATGTGAAATCCCTGTATACCAGCATACCCCATTGGGCTGGTCTTCAGGCTTTGGATTTTTGGCTCCAAACAGCAGAATTATACCCACCAGGATTTAACACCTTACTAATATGTATGTCTGAGCAGGTTCTCAATAAAAATGTCCTATATTTTCAAGGGGAGTGTTATTGGCAATTGAGAGGCACAGCTATGGGAGCCTCCTTTGCCCCAATATATGCTGACTTATTTATGGCATATTTGGAAGAATGTCTTATCTACAATCCCCTTCACAACATCTATTTAGTTGAGATGGACATTTGGAGGCGTTACCTGGATGATTGCTGGATGGTGTGGCGTGCTGACGTTGACTATCTGCTGGAATTTGTGGAACATTTGAACAACAATATATGGGGTATCGAATTTTCCATTACATACGATAGGTCGACTATTGACTTTTTGGATGTTACCATCTATCGAAATCATGATAACACCTTGAATACTAAGATACACAGAAAATACCCACAATTTAATTCACTTCTCCACTCTTCTAGTATGCATCCACGCCACACCATCCGCAACATTCCCAAATCTCAATATTTACGTATCAAACGTATCAACTCCTCAATAGTGGATTATGATGAGGCCAAACACGATCTAAATTTGAGAATTTTGGACAGAGGGTATTCGTTCTCAGACATTAATACAGCCAGAATCTGGACGGACCAACAAAACAGACAAGAATTGTTAACATACAAGGAAAAGAAAGATTGTACACCAGATGCGACTATTAGATTTATTACCACTTTTGGAAAAAATCATCAATTGGTCAGGAATATACTTAATAACCATTGGAATATTCTGCAAGCCAATGACCATCTACATCATATTTTGGGCAATTTTTGCTCAATTTCTTATCGCAGGGGCAAAACTCTGGGCACATTATTCTCTCACTATAAACATCAGGATAGTGGGGGTGCCAACTATAGACAACTTACCATCTCAGGGGATATATTGTTAGATACTTTCCCCTGTGGCCACTGTACTTCCTGTAGCCAAGTCAACAATCTCAAACAATTTACCAGTGCTAATACAAGCAAAGTATTTGATGTTCGGGTTTTTGGTAACTGTTCATCAAGTTGGGTGATCTATTTGGCCACATGTCATTGTAAAGCTTTCTATGTTGGCAAAACTTTGCGCTCTTTAAGAATCAGAATAGGCGAACATCGTAGTGACATTCGTAACCAGAAATCCACCAATGCCTTATACCAGCATTCTATCAAACACAAATCAGCAAAATTTATGTTTATGATCATTGACAAGATTCAGGGAAACAGACATAACCAGATTGGTTGGCAGAGTATTTTAAGCCACAAAGAAAAATACTGGATAATACATTTAGGTGCTCTATTTCCACCTGGTCTCAACGACCATCTATGAAGTCATTATATTGGGATTTAGATACTATTTGGATAGGTTAAACATGGTAGGATTTTTATTATAAAGTCCAGTACAGCCCTTGATTTAGTATTTCACACCTTATTAACCACATTTGTGATGGTTCACTATATCTATTCTGGATATATGTATGATTTATCAAGATGACTTTTATTATTGTCATTTATTATTTTTTATTTTGTCATATGGCTTATGTGCACTCTTTATAGGTCACCATTTATTTATGATTTATATGGGACATTTTGCTATATGCGTGCTTTCTGCGCTATCATAATTATACAGGTTCTCATTTTTATGTATTACTTGGAAGATACCAAGTTTCTCATTGGCTATTGCCTACTATATATATGCTACTATCTACTGGTGAATGATTCTTTATATTACTCCTCACTGAAGAAGGTATGGACCGAAACTAGTCTGAGGACTTTCGATTTATCTGGGTGTATTTTATGCACCACCTTATTTGTTAATAAAGCGTTTTGGAACTGTCTTTGCTGGCCTTGGTGTGTTTTCTGCTACAGGGGTCACCCCTTAAAAAAATAATTTAAAAGAAAAGAGTGATGTTCAGTATTTACTTTTCTCCTGTATTTCCTGACTTTTTCCTGGTCTCTTTGGACTCTAGAAACTACTTTTTTAGAGCTACTCAGAATGTTTTTTTCTTGTTAAATAACATGGACAAAGTCTCAGAAAAAGTTCTCGGAGATTTAGAACTCAAAGCCCAAGTCTATAAGAAGTAACTCCTTTTAAAGCTTTAAATAACACTCGACTAAGCTGCAATGTCTCATAATTCCTTTATCCCATAGTTTTTGATTTAATATGCATTATCAGACGTTTAGCTTTCTTCAAACCATAGTGGAAATGTAAAAGTCTTTAGGCATATATTCCTGACTCAGAAACAGCTGAACAAAAAAATCAAAGGTAATTTCCATCTGCAAGAAAGTGTCTGTAAACTATTGTACTCGGTCTGTCCTTGTCATGATGGCATTATGCACAATTTTTATCAGCAAGACATTGAAGGTCTGTTGTCATATTAGGGAAGAAAACCCCTATCCTACTTAAAATAAAATGTAACTATCTGCTACCTGCTCACTACTTTAATGGGATGTGGCCATATAATAAAGTCCTCAAAGGTAATAGTTCATTTGGAATTAGTGACCAAGAAATAGATAATATGCACAGTCTTCACCTGACCATAAGTGAATGTTACACTATTTTCTCAGACGACCCAGAATTGATTTACTTATTACATTTCATTAAATAAGTAAGTCTCAGTGGGTGTCAAGCCCATTTTAAAGAACATTCCAGACAGCATTCTTCAATCACTATATAATACACATTGAGTATAACAGTGTGCAAAAAGAATGCATACGTAGTATAAGGTATTTAAATGGGCTAAGTAAACAGACTTCAGCTATCAAAGAATGCAGTCACATTGCACTGCTCCACTGAAGCAATGTCCTGTTGTAGATGTACTTGGACATCCATAGCAAGGGCGGGGCAACTAGTGCAAGTTTAAACCATCCTATTAACTTGTGATTAGTCAAGATAGGGTGCAAATGGATTAGTAAACCATGGATTTCTTCAAGTAAGAACTATGCAGTTCACAAATGTACAGTAGTTTCACTCTAAAGGCTATTTCGTCCCTTATTTTATGTTGAGGATGAGTAATGGGTTTGATCTGTATTTTTTAGATGCCTTATGTGAATATACAAAATTAATATACCTGCCAAATTTCTACAAGTGTTTCAAAGACCTGTTTAAAGTTTTAGAGCTGATGATATTGTTGCTCATTATATGGGGTGAGCCCTCTCAAGTTAGTTAAAGGCATATACTTATAGGTTCTATTTAATACCCCTATTACAGATACCCCTGTTACAGGTCTGACGGTTTTATGAAAATCAGTTTTCTGCTTTAAGCAAGCTATCTTGCAAAGAAGCTACTAGGTCTATTGTATATTATAAGAGCATAAAATACAATATAACACAAAGCAAATGAAAACAAGACTTGAATCAGGAAAAAATATGTCTACACTGACTTTCTTTTTGCTCTTTAAACATTTGATTGCTTGTGCAAATCAACCTAAAAAAATGAGAGTTAAGTTCTGTAAGAACACAACTTCTGTGAATTTTGGTAGAATGTTGCAAAGGGCTTCCCATTGGCAGTTGATAATGGCAGACTGTGAACACTATGTCCATACAGAACTGCTTTGTTTTATGCCCCATTGAGAAGTACACCACATTCAGTAATTCACTGCTCCATAGAAGCAAATCCCTGTCATAACTGTACTTGGACATCCATTATATTAACTGTGGAGCTTGTTATTCACATAGAGATATCTGTATATCATAGGGACTGATAGCAGCCACAGTGCTACAGCAAAATGTTAACAAACATGCTGACCAGAACAGTTAGTGACCTATCGCTGGACCTTGCCATGCACTTCTGTCCTCCAAATGACATGCTGGAGGGTAGATTTCCATTGTACATCCTGTTGCTTGCTGTAAAGGTAAATCAACTGGCTATGTGTTAATTCAATCAAATTGATATTGAATAACAAAAAAGGATTCACTATGCTGAGGAGTTTGCATCAATCAAGAAAAATGGCTGAACTTTTTCTACCATAGCATTTATCACCCGAGCAAATAATGTCATACTCAGGCATTCCTGATGTACCCCACTTTTAACTTAAATTTGTCTGCTCATCCAACCATTTACCTATAATTGTTGTAGTTAAAGTTTCATAAATAACTTTCAAAAATTAATAATTTTATCTTGAATATCATACTGTTTTAAAATATTCCATAACTGACTATGACATATATTATCAAATGCTTTCTTGGATTTGTGTAATTTTGTCTATTTCTTAAACTATAACCAACATATCTCTACTATCCCTTCCTTTCATCACATATACTCCATCAATTACCCTTTTTATGACATTATTAAACCTTATTAGAAAAATCATCATGACACTTTTATAATCTACATGATATATTGATATGGGTCTCCATTTAAAGGTTTCTTATTGCCCTTCTTCCAAATAAGTCTAATAATGCTTCTGCCCATTTTTGACTTTGTGACTAGATTCACCCACTCACATATTACTTTATGAAAACATTTTAGTTCTTACTTCCTCATCACTCTACAAAATGTATAATCAACACCATCTTCCCTGGTACAGACTCAATCCTTCTTCTTTATATGCTTTTTGAAGTAATTCAGTAGAGATTTCTCTGCTTAGTATATCCGTTACTTCTTTAGAAATGGATTTAATCCCCAGTCTCCATCATACGTTACATTTTTCTATGCACACAAAGCTTCAAAGATATTCAGTAGCTTTAATTATTTATTCTTACTTATTACTCATTCTATACCTCCACTAGCATACTTTCATTATATTTTATGTGCTTTCTTAAAAAAGGACTATTCTCTTCCTTTCTGTATTTAAGAATATTATATTTGTTTCATTCAGCATAAATATATCACTGCCTTCTCATTATTACTTAATATAACTTCCTCTAATTTCTGGCATTTCTCTTACTTTTATGCCAGAAGCATTGTTCATTAAAATTCATAATCATATATTTTCTTTTGTAGTCACCCCTGACTCTAACCATTTCCTATAAAGATGCCTCATTTGTAAATGCTCTGTAAATACTTGCCTTTCATGTTGTAACACCTGTAATTTTGAGCAGTGCCTAGTTAATTTCTTGCTCCTCTTGCCTTCTTCAAGAGTATATTCAAAAATAGCCCATACAGCTACATGATCAGAAAACCCACAAAGTAAAGTACCAGTATTAGCTTCCTATAGTCTCTCTCTCCAAGAATACAGAAATGCCAATTTCTGTCCTTAATTTCCCTTCATTTATATTCTATTCCTACACAGAAAAATGTGAAAAACATTATTTACATACTTTACCTTCTCTATCTTATTTTCTTTTATTTCCCCTGTCACAACTACAATCTCGCAAAATCATTATATTCATGTTAACATTAAAATATTTTTTATATTCTTGAAAAAGTTATGATATTTTAGTATATGATATAAATGCCTGTACTACCATAATTCATATCATATATCCTTTAGCAATCTCATATCTCTAACTTCCTGGCCAACGTCACATATTATAATATAATTCACCTTATACAATATCATGATTCTAGAATATAATTTCCCATAGAGCTTATGATCTTCCCTCCCCATGTTAGCTTTAACTGCTGTGTTTTATGTCATTTAAATGTGTATCTAATAAGCAAATTATGTCATATTTTTAACAGTTTACACCATTGTACCATAACATTTTTTCTGCTTTCATTTTATATTGTTTACATTGTTAAAAAAAACATATCCTTTATTTATTTTTTTTGCATCAGTTTTTTCTTTTATGCCATTTTTCTTTTTCTGTCTCTGAATTGATTACGTTTAGTAACAACTTTAATTCTGCTTGTTTTATGTATGTTTTCATTCTCATTAAATATTTAAGATCATTTTCCCCCACAACTAGCCATTATTTATTATTTCTCCTTCATCTACAGAAGCATCTTCCTCACCTTGTTTATTTTCAGCAGATACTTCTTCACCAGTTAACTTAGCTTGTGCAGTTTGTTGCAAATTTGTATTTGGAACATTTTCATTTACTTTAACATAGTCATATCAACAACATTCACTAGATTTGCAATAACATTTTTCAGCTGTATGGCCTATCTGTCTATACATATTCCATTCCATCTTTGTATATTCATTTATCAAACGGCCTTCTGCAGCAGAAATAAAACATATTTTAGGGTGCCCAAATATCTAACAGTTCATTTGATAACATTAAGCAAGCATAATTACATGTGGACTGTGGTTTACAATGTTTTCCTTTCATTATAAAATTTGGTCATAGAGTGCATAGACTAACGCATAGATAGATAATTGTCTATAATGGCCAGCCTTTTGCTCTAGGTCATCAGACCTAAATAAACAGTTTTTTAATATTATAGTAACTGCTTGAAACATATATTCATTCAAGGATACTGCTGCTTCTTTGATTCAATTGCATACGCAAATTTGTCTATTTATTGAAATGCCTCAAAAGCCACATTACAAAACTTTTCCTTTCCATAATGAATTAAAGAGTGAATTTCTGATATATGTTTGTGTCTTTCGGCTTTTCCCGGTTATATATTAAATTCTAATAATTCAAATATTTTTTCCCAGATAACATACTGGTTAATGACCAAGTCTAACTTTGAAGACATTTTTCTTGTAGGCTTTCTTTTCAGCTTAACACTCTGCCCTGTTCTTCTCTCTGTATAGCAGTCGCCACTGCAGCATATGATCTCTTCAAAGGGACATCCACTCCCACTTCCTGTGACTGGGAGTGCTGTTGTTTGCACTTCCTCTTCCTGATACACAACATTTTCCAAACATCTGGTTCCCCTTCCTTCACTCTCCAGGCCCAGTTCAACAACTTACGGTGATGGAATGGCAACACCCTCCTCTGGATCATGTTCACTCATTAGTTGACATAAAACAGAGTATTTTAAACAAGTCCTGTAAACACAGGATCCTCACTTCTCTCCTCAACAACTACCCAACAGTAGATACATTTACTGACTCCTTCTCATTCATAATTGCTGTCTCCAACATTTTTTCCACAGAATGTTCTTAAATCTGCTGCAACTTGCAGCACACAAGAATGCTCCTCTTCCACTATCTCTCACCATCCTTTTGCCAGCCATTGTTCACAAACAGGGAAAAAAAGTAGGGGAAGTCCCATGTTGTCCTAGCCAAATTTCCCCTGGTAGTATACCACTTCAGGCCTCCCCTGAAAAGAGGCCCGTAGCCTAGTGCGACTGACCCAGTCAACAAAATATTAAGAAAGACAAACAATGCTGCAGTAAAGCAGTTCTGATACTGAAAGGTCTGTTTATTCAGTAATCTGGCTTATACATTGGCAGAGACAAAACCCTTTCTAGGGTAAATAGCTTACTTGTGACTCTCTACCAAGTCTTAGTTTACTTGTGATTTTCTACTAAATCTTCTTTTAGTTTAATTTGTTCTAGACTAAGGAATAGTCTTACCACATTTGGAGTATGTGCAGGGAATGACTTTTGGTGCTTTTCCCCAAAAATAGCAATGATTAAAATGGATATGAATTAAATTTGTGTGTTTGTGCTGAATGTCCTAAGCCAGATCATCTGTGCCAATCTGAACAAATCAAAGGCATTAACAATCATTCAGAGGGTAAACAACATGCTCAATCATATGAAAAATTCTTTAACTGAAAAACAGATTATCTTTCATAGCTATTTACAAATAAAACTCTTCAACAAATACTTTGGCATTACTGACTCTAATCCATATGACTTAGTTTTACAACACAAACTATGTGGAATATTACATCGAAGCTTTTGCATTATGTCATCCAAACTGTAAAATATGCTTCAGCTTGACGTCATAAGTTTACCTTCATGTTCTCAGGTCAGCTCGAACCTAACAACATGCCTTTTCTAAGACCTTACCCAAGACAGCAGCAACAACAGTATCCCTTCTTGAACTCATAACTTAGCTGGGCTTAAGGCAATAAGTAAACGTTTTGCAATATTATTTTCCTTGCAATTCACTGAAATCTTCTTGTAACTATCTTCTGTTTGCTTATATCTTTATTGTACTAACCTGAGTCTGAAAATGAACCTTTGTGTTCAGTCTGTATACCTTAAATATCATTATGTAGAAATAAATGAATAAAAATACATACATTTGTGATTGTGTTATCTGTAGACAATAATGCATGTAATGCAACCCATTAGAAATGAACTGCATTTAAACTGCATTTGTGTAGCTTGTAATTATGTTTTCTGTGTTGTTTTTGCAATAACCTCAGTGTACCCTACTTTTGTGTCTCTGTTGTAATCTGTAGGCTATGGCTGACGTGGGTCCATTTGGTATCAGACAAGTACATCAGTTAATGAACGTAAATAAATAGATATATATAAACAGAACACAGACCATGCCTAGCATGTATCATTACTCTGGGTGTATGGTAGTACTGAGCTAAAATGTTGACTGGGGGGAAGGCTACGGGCTATATTTACAATGGTTCATTGTATCAATGGCATGTGAACTTTGTGATCTGATTTAAGTTTAGATGAAAACTCACTTGGTTCACTAATTTTATTAATACCATTGAATAAAAATTCCAGATAGTGGTCAAAACTGAGACAGCTTTCAAATAAACATGGAGAATAGAAAGAACACTGAAACGTAAATGCACTATTGTCATGAGTATGAATAAGGAATGAGTGGAAACACTGGACAGTGCTTGGCTGAGTGGCAGTGTTCTTTGTATAAAAAGGAATTCTCTTTATATAATTGGCAAGAAGTTAACTCTTGCTAGTGAGATACAATGATAGTTTTAGCTGAAAGGCAATGAGCTAAAATGGCTTAGTTCATTTTGAACAATCTGAACATGGGATATCTGCTGGGTAGAGAACTGTATCTAAAGACTTAGCATACATACTACTGTCAAGGTAGAACATAAAACTGCATCTAAAGACTAAGCATACGTACTACTGTCAAGGTAGGACATACAATTGTATTTAAAGACTGACCATACATTTCATGAAATGAGTAAGTATACCACTGACAAGGTGGGACATAAAACTCTAACTAAAGGCTGACCATACATACTGTTGTCAAGGTGGGACATAAAACTGTAACTAAAGGCTGACCACACATACTACTAAAAAGTGAATTTCTAACTGATCTGTGCTTTAAAAAGTTTAAATTGCATTTGCCTTCTGCTTTTTACAGTTTTTGCACTTGTTTTATATCAATTTAAGTCGTTTTTGTATTGTATAACTGTTGTAGGCTACACACTAAAGTGTGCTAGCCTGTTTATAGCATTTACAGTGTTTTCTATGTGTTTTTCTGCTGTTTCCTGAAAAAAAACAAACAAAAAAAAAATATTCTCTTTTCCCGCCTTTGCTGAAATAGATTAGTCCAGATTTCAGGTTTTGCTGAATTGCGGACTGTGGTATAGTTTCCTGTGTTGCCCATATCCTTACTTGGATAGGAGGAAGCTTCTCTGTTCACCAGTGAGAGTGGGGAGCTTTGAGCAGCCTATCTGCCCCTGGAGGAGTGGTCTCAGCCCTGAAACTTGTAGCTTATTGGCCGTTTTGGGTCAATTCCTATCTCTTTCAGTTTCCCTGCTTTAAAACCCGCATTTGCGCGGCGCGGTTTTGCATGATTTTGCGCATAGCGTGGCATCGGGCAGCGCCGCTTAAATGGGTTTAAACTATTCCTGGCTCCACAAAGTCTGCTCTTCACTTTTCCCCTTGAACTGTTCTAAATCTCAAAGTAAGCACTCTATTTTCATTCTAAAGCCCTGCAGTTGCTCGTATAAGTAATCTTATAAGTAAGCACTAATAAACTAAAGCACTACACCCTCTTATACTCCCTTTAAGTACTTGGCTCCCTATTGGTCCTTTTTGATCAGTCAAAAAGTAGTTCCTTATACTATTCTGGCATGCCCAAAAGTCAGTTTCGGGTTTACTCTCCAGTCCAGCTGGTGAATCTGGGAATCTTGAGGCAATGTTACAACTGCCTTATGTACACAGACCACCCTCTCCTCCTCCCATCAAGCTCAAATATATGTGAGAGATGCAACTATATAGCCAAACTGGAGGCTGAGCTCTCTCAACCCAGTACTGGCGCAGTCAGTCAGGAGGAGAAGGTAACCACACACACCACAAATCCAGTCTCACATAGACATATCGCAACAGCAAACCAAACATCTAAACACACAAAATCATACTAGGAGGCTCTAAATAAAAATCTGCCCAAGCAGCAGAGACCTCCAAAGCAGACTTCCAAGCAACTGCTACCCCACAACAATACCCATGTATCACATAGTTCACAAAGTCAGTGTGCCACACAGTCACAGCCCTTACGGCTAAACAACACACCTAATACACTTGTAATAGGTGACTCTATTGTCAGACACACTGACGTCCCACTCACCAGGCTGAACAAGGAGAAGGTCACTGTAAGTTGCCTGTCGGATGCCAGGATCCACCACATAACACAAGCACTCAGGTTACTCCAAAGCAAGTACAAATATGACTCCGTCATTGTCCATGCTGGTGTGAATGACCTGAGATGTACCTCCCTAGACTACATGAAAAGAGACATAGAGGAGCTCTCTGATCATGTAGCCCAGGCCGATATGACCCTGACCTTGAGTAGCATCTTACCCTCACCAAGAATAATGCCACAGTATAAATTCAAAATGATCAATTTTAACAACTGACTAAAGTACTGGTGTCATTCAAAGGGGATCCAGTGTCTGTCAGCCTGGGGTGACATGCTCGACAAACCATGTTGCTTCTCTAGGGATGGCTTGCACCTGTCACCCCCTGGGCTTTTGAATACTGGCTAAGGCTCTTGCCACCCCCATAGTGCCTTTTTTAGGCAAGGCTCAAAAGACAAACCCACCTCCATAGACAACACAAGGAAAAAGAAACTAAGGGTAATGCTGCTCAACGCCAGAAGTCTAAACCTCAAGATGCATGCACGCGAGGCTCTCCTCCGTATGGAGAATATCGATATCTGTGCAGTAACAGAAAACTGGTTCAAGGCTCCCGAGAGCACCCCAGCACTACCAGGTTATACCTCATACCATGCTTTTCGGCCCCAAAACTCGGACCGAACCACAAAAGGAGGGGGAGTATCCATATTCATCAAAGATACCCACACCTCCAGGTTAGTGGCACTGCATGAAGCATCAGAGACCATCCATGTGCAACTAACAGTGGGCAAATCTGCCTTTCAGTTTGTAGCCTGCTACAGACCACCCTCCCAAACTCAGGAACCCCACTCGGCTTCCCTGAGAACACTGGAGAATATGAAGGTCTCTCCAAACACCATCATATTGGGTGACTTCAACTACCAAACATAGACTGGGAGCACTACTCAAGTCCCAACACCCACGCCCAACGGTTCCTAGAATTTATAAACTCAAATGCTATGGAACAACTGGTCACACTCCCACAAGAGGGGAAAACATATTGGACCTGATCATCACCAACATGGGGACTCTATGTTCCATACCAGAGGTATACCCCTCATTGGTAAGATCTGACCATAAATTAATCTCACTGGACATCCATATCCCGTCCCCACCCCTAGCCAAGGAAACCACGGTGAAGAACTTCTCAAAAGCAAACTTCACACTTCTCAAAACCGAAGTGGAATCCTTCAAAGCCCCCGGGCCAGTGGAAGATATGGCCCAAACCGCAGAATCCTTTACAAATGCATTCTATGGACACCTACAGGAATGCATGGATTGTGCTATCCCAAATAATACCAAGACTCACTCCTCCAAAGGCAGGAGACCTGTCTGGTGGACCCCAGCCATAAATAAGCTATACAACAGAAGGAGGAAGCTACTACATGATAGAGCAAAATCCCAAAAAGGGAAGGCATCTCTGATCAGTACTAGCAAGAAACTACGATCCCTCATAAAATCATCTAAAGCCAGCTTCGAAAGAAAAATTGCACAAGACGCTAAAGATAATCACAAGGCCTTCTTTAGTTATGTCAGGAACCTGGGTGGCAACTCCCAGATATGCTCTGAGTTAGTGCAAAATGACAAAAAATACACTGAACTCACAGACATTGCCAAAATCCTGGCAGACAGGTTCAGTGCAAACTTCTCCCCCCCCTTCCCCCCCAAAAGAGCAAATGTCTATCCCAACAGAGTGTAGCCTCCCTGACATCACAGATGCACAGGTGAGAGCTGCCCTCTCCAAAGCAAAAAACACAGCATCAATGGGACTGGACGGTGTCCCGGGCTGCATCTTACACGAGCTCCAAGAAGAACAAACCCTCACATAAAGTCACTGTTCAATCTAAGCCTTACTACAGGATATGTACCCAAGGAATGGCATACAGCAACAGTGGTCCCACTCCACAAAGGTGGTGCCACAACGGACCCCGGAAACTATCACCCTATAAGCCTGACTAGCCTGGTCTGCAAAGCTATGGAGCGTATCATCATGGAACTCATAAACAAAGACATTGGGAACCTCCCAACACTGGATCCTACCCAATTTGGCTTTGTTAAGGGCAGATCTTGCCTCTTGAACCTGGTCAACTTCTTTGAAACAGTCACCAAGGCCATAGATGAAGGGAAGGTAGTCCACACAGCCTACCTGGACCTCGCAAAAGCCTTTGACACAATACCCCACTCGGGCATCATAAATAAGCTCACCAGCTTAAATATCAACCCCTATGTCACAAGATGGGTTGCAAACTGGCTCAGGGATAGAACCCACATGGTCCGAATTGCATGTACCATGTCAGACTCTAAACCAGTAACAAGTGGCATCCCACAAGGCTCAGTCCTGAGACCTCTCTTGTTCGGTATATATTTCTCTGAGGTACAGGCTAACATGGGAGGACTATGGCTGACCAAGTTTGCAGATGACTGCAAACTGGGTGCCATAATCGACTCACTGACTGACACAAGCATCCTCCAAAAGGGTCTCACAGAGACGGATAACTGGTGCCAGAGCCATGGCCTAAAGCTAAATGCCAAAAAGTACATAGTCATCCCCTTTGGGAAAAACAAAATGCCCACAAATTACCACATAGGTGGTAATCCATTAAGTACGGAAGAAGTAATTAGGGATTTGGGGACCCAAGTAGATAGCAATCTCTCCTTTGACAATCATGTTGCCAAAGTGGTTAGAAAGACCTTCTATATAGCCCACCTTATCACGAAAGGGTTCACATCTAGATCAAGAGAGGTCATTGTGCCCCTCTACTCATCACTCATCAGGCCCATAATTGAATACAATGCCCCATTTGGGATGTACTTTACCCGACACCTGCAGCAACTGGAAAGACCCCAAAAGTACCTCACCAAGAGGGTCAAGGGACTCAAACAGATGCCCTACGCAGTTAGGCTAAAGAAACTCCAGCTCTACTCAGTTGCTTACCACCTACTCAAAGGCAATCTGTGCCTGACGTATAAAGCCATGTCCAAACCAGAATTAATGGACATGCTCCACCTCAGGAAATCCAAATACCTTAGAGCCACACACTCCAGGGACTTAAACCTCAGCACAGAAATAAATAGGACATGCTGGAGGGACAGATTCATATCCCAGAGGCTCCCCTCACTCTGGAACAAAATCCCAATCCATGTTAGGCAGAGCCCCACAATGACCCTCTTCAAGAGAAATCTTGACGAGTGGATGGGAGATCATAGGTTTACCACTGGGATCTCTTCTGTGTCCCTACTAGACAGAGGCAAAGTAAACTAACCTTAAAAGGGCTATCTTCTGTGACCTACTATACAGAGTCACAGTCAACTAATCTAAAAGGGTGACGAAAGCCAAACACACTCTGGCTAAGCTTATAAATGCCCTAGGGCATATAGCCTAGTATCAACCTATGAACCTATGAACCTATGGCATAAAACTGTAACTAACGGCTGACCATACATACTATTGTCAAGGTGGGACATAAAACTGTAACTAAAGACCGAGCATACAGGCTACTGTCAAGGTGGGACATAAAACTGTAACTAAAGGCTGACCATACATACTACTGTCAAGGTGGGACATTTTTTGAATATAGAAGCTCTAGCTTTTAGTGAAAGAGCTCATGAGGATTTGTAGAATGTTTTAAGCTGACTCACTACACCTGAATTGGTGCAAGTGGTAAGTATTAAAACAAAGGATGTTTTCTGTTTCCCATTTCCTACTTGGAAAGTGTGTTCATTGCCTTTTTTCCTCTGATCTGCTTGCCTTTTATTTTACATTTGGGTTCTGGACCCCTTTTTTATGCAGTCATCAGATGTGATGCTTGCCTCAGTCTCTCATGAAGTTTTATTTCTGTGTTCACAAAACTATTACAATGACTGCCCCTATCACTTGCTATAGACTGTTACTGAAGCATTGTGAAGATGTTGTCAAGTTTTGGTATGAGTTGATTCAGTTATAACTGATTACACAACTGAGAATGCTGAATATTCGTAAATCGGTATAAATAGAGTCCTCTGTAAATAGGCCCTCAAGAGTCTGTGCAGATGTTTGCCCATACTACTTTAGGCAGTTTGGACACTTGAATCAACTCAGTCTTATTCAGTTCTTTGTTAATCTGACATAGCAAATGGTCACTTTTTACTATTAACTTACATTGTCTCTAAAAATGTCCAAATCTAGGAGAGATGGACCAAATGTTGAGAACATAGTTGAGGTGTCCTTCGAAAATTTCAACATCTGAGAGTTATGAAATATGAAAATAAATAACTTTAATCTAACTAACAAACAAAGCTAAACCATAATTCTGATACTAATACATCTGTCACTACACTACTGTGTTATTAATAACTGTATTGTTAAAATGTAAAGAATTACACAAACTTATCAACAATGCTAAGAAAAAGAAATACGACTACAGAGATTGCACATTACTGCTGAATTACAGTGTGAAGCCACCTATGAAGTAACCCCTTCATTAAAAATATAACTTAAAGTCACTCTTCATGAAACGTATTCCCTAAACCTATAGTAGAAGATATAGTCTCTGTGTCAGTAGACTGATAATACAATTTATCAGAACATTGTTCATTAATAAAAAAAAGTCAAACACCCAAATCACTGAAGAAAACAAGCTGAAGAAACATTTATTGTACCCCATACACAGTTATCAATACAAATGCTAACTAAAATCAGACAAAACTTACTTATCTTCATTGTAATATGACCACAGTGAACTGCAGTAGTCATTAAATACAAATAAACTATCTTCTGTTTGAGATCAAAATATTGCACAGCTCAATAAAACTGTGCCTGCACAGACAAGTTACTGGTACTTACATATTTCTCTCCATCTGACAATCTTATCTATGAGCTAGAATACCTGATATTTGCAGTTGACAGCAGCAGTGATCACAGCTGCAGTGATACTCATTACATTCAAAGTTAAATAATATGAAACAACCTGAAACAGGTGTATTTGCACTGAAAATAACCCATTAATCAGCACCAAAATCTCTAGAATGGCTGTTTCTAATACTTTGAACAAATCTTCTTTTCCTGTAACTTAAAAAAAATCTTTTTTGTTTATTTTTAAGAAACACTTATGAATAACAGATATAAATAAAAACATAATAGCATTCTTTGAGTGAAAATGTTAGTGGGCATATCTAAGTTGAACTGACAAACATATCATCAAAGGTTGAAGGAAATGTGTGTGGGAGCCCCACATCCCTGTTAATTATACATATCAACACCATGATTTCACAATAGCAATCCATGTTAATTATACATACCAACACCATGATTTCACAATAGCAGTCCTTGCCAATTTTATATATATATATATGGTACTTACGTATTATCGCAACCAGATTTATAAAGTGCGATAATTTGTCTATTTTCGGCAGAAACATGTTGCCTGACCTAAAAACGGGTCTGTAAAGATGTCGCCAGCAGTTTGTCAAGAAAGAGCATGTATGTTCACTTATCAAGGGGTGTGTAAAATGTTTAAGTATTATAGTGTCAGAAAATTTTGCACACAGGAAGCGGAATAACAGCAGAATTCCTCTTGCCTGGTAATGTCCCCGGCCAACCTACACACCTGACTGCTGCTTGTCTGTCACCACGTTTCCATCCACACAAGGAGTCAGGACCATGGCTCATTAACATAAACTGACCCCCCTTTTTAGAAAGGTCCTTTTGCAAGTATATGATTTGTTACATACCCCTGTTTACAGTTCAGACTTTCAGAAGGCATGTTAATGCAGTTGTGACTCGGAAGTACTGATTTAAAAGTGTGGTTCTGTTGGTGGAGTTTTACTGACAACAGTCCCTGCCTCTTTTCTCTGTAACTGTATATTTACTATCTGTGTATGACAAAGGACTTGAAAACAGCTGTTCCATCCTTAAAAAGCAACCAAACCCATTTATTTCAAAGTGTTAGTACACATACAATCCTGTTCATTGGAAATGGTCACGATCCATAAGCAAGAATGAGACCTTTTTAAAACAGTCTGCCACTGCGAAGAAAGCCATATCACTCCCCGAGCAAGCAATGAGCTGTTATTCACTGCTCCTTACAGGCAACTTCACTTTTGCTGACTACTGCCACCGAAAACCTCAGTGTGCATTTCCTGAGTCAATTTCCCGTAGCTAACAGGGTAATGAAGAATGCAGGAATTGCAAGGATGTGGACCACTGCGGAGTTGCGGAAGAAATGAGCCGCATCAACCAGAAGTACAAACTTACAACATTTCTGCTCTGCCTGCCTCGTTCCCACTGTGACAAACTGCTGGCGACATCTTTACAGACCCGTTTTTAGGTCAGGCAACGTGTTTCTGCTGAAAATAGATAAATTATCGCACTTTATAAATCTGGCTGCAATAATACATAAGTACCATATATATATATATATATATATATATATATATATATATATATATATATATATCAACACCATGATTTCACAATAGCAGTCTGTTAATTATACATACCAACACCATGATTTCACAATAGCAATCAAACCCTGTTAATTGTACATACCAACACCATGACTTCACAATAGCAATCCCTGCCAATTATACATACCAACGCCATGATTTCACAATAGCAATCCCTGTTAATTATATATATATATATATATATATATATATATATATATATATATATATATATCAACACCATGATTTCACAATAGCAGTCTGTTAATTATACATACCAACGCCATGATTTCACAATAGCAATCCCTGTTAATTATATATATATATATATATATATCAACACCATGATTTCACAATAGCAGTCTGTTAATTATACATACCAACACCATGATTTCACAACAGCAATCCCTGTTAATTTTATATATATATATATATATGTAAAACAACATCATGATTTCACAATAGCAGGGAAAGGGCATAATCCTTTCCCTGCCATAAAAGTGATCTCACACTGACACATGGATCAACTGCTTGGTTGATTACCCATGTTCAGCAAAGCAGCAATCAACAAAATGCATATTCGATATGTATGGCTGAAATATATATGGCTGAACAGGTTCAGTGTGTTTTGGCATATTTGTGGCACAGCATACTTTAGGAAGGAAGTTTATTTTATCAAACTGCCAGTTCATTGCAGGGTGCTGGCATTTGCAAGGGAGGTTGGTACATAGTGAGGAATGGCATTTTGCTCTTTTCCCACTGTCTTATGATGTCAGAGTTGGCATATATAATTAGCAGGGGGTGCAGTGTGGCTTGCCTGCCTGTACAAAACTATATATATATATATATATATATATATATATATATATATATATATATATATATATATATATATGTATATATTTTGTATTTGTTGAGTTTCAAGCATTTGTGGTGAATGCAGTGTATGCAGATATTGTTGGTCGGTGATGAAGTGAAATATAATCAGCTAAATCCATATAAGTAGACTACTTTTTGACAAATACACAAAAAAAGGTAAAATGTCATTTTTTCACATTATTTTAGCAATGTGAATAGATTTCAAAGAAAACATGATAACAGGATATTGCAAGAAAAAAAAATTACTCTGTATTGAAATTTCTACAAAACAGTAAAACTGTTGATGTCTTTATAAATATGCACAATTTTTATGTAAACAGGTAAAAAGATAAAAAAAGGCTTTCTTGTGCTTTAAGCATACAAACCACATGTAACTTCAAAACAAGCAACTCAAAAAAAAAAAAAAAAAAAAACAAGACAATAATGTAAAAGTTATTCAATTTCAGGTTTGTTACAAAATCAAGGTTGTCTCATTTACAATTACATCTTAGATTTTTTTTTTAATTTAGAAAGAAAACAAGAAAGAAAATAATGCATATTTCATTTGGTACTTTTGTTCTGGAATACAAGCAAAAGTTGGGATTCACAGATATATAGCACATAGTGTGTGCTATGCACACTGGCTATGTGCATGTGGGGTCTATATCCCCACATCGAATGGTGATAAGTTTGAATGCCCTTTGTTTGAACCTAAAAGTCTGAAAGCCCTAAACAGAGAACTCACGGAACAGCAACTTTTTTCCCAGGGAAAAAAATCGCTGCTCTGTGAAAAAAAGAAAAAAGAAATCACAAGTTTAAAACAAACTGAAGTGGAGGGCTTCACCCCCACACCCCCCAAAATGGGAGGGCTGTGCCCCCCACATCCTCCCTACTTAAATATACCAACTCCGAGATCACACTACAATGGAGGAAATAGCAAAGCCCCGAAGATGGCCCACCGATTTTTTTCCCCTGGGAAAAAAATCGCTGTTCTGTAAATTCACAGTTTAGGGCTTTCGGACTTTTCGGTTCGAACAAAGGGTGTTCAAACTTATCACCATTCGATGTGGGGATATAGACCCGCATGGTGTGGGCAATCTTAAGACAATATCTAATACAAGCCTAATTAACTGCGAACAGTCTCACACACCAAATTCTTTGAAGATTAGCAGCACTAGAAACTGCTGGAAAGCACTAAGAAGCCTGAAACTGATACAAGCACTCAACTCTCCTTGTCAATAAGGAGAAATTAATCATAGGCACCAAGTCTATAATTACAAAGTACCTTGCAAAGGTAAGGGAAAACAGCTCTTGTACTTTACAGAAAAAGCACCTAAACAGGCAAGCCCGAGGGTCAGCTTCCGGTGATTTCTCCTGTCCACCTGGAGAATCTGGGCATACTGGGGCAATGCGGCAACTGCCTTATGTACACAGACAACCCTCTCCTCCTATCACCAGCACTACAACCTGCGAGAGATGAACTTACATAGCCAAACTGGAAGGAAAGCTCTCTCTCTCTCTCTCTCTCTCTCTAGCCAAGATTGTGCTAGACAGTTAAGAGGAGAAGGTTAACACCTGTACTACACCACAAGCAACACGCAGCCCTTTAAAACCCACACCATCAACACCCAAACATAGCAACACTAAACCCACATATGCAGAGGCCCTTAACATTAACCTGCCCAAGCAACAAGGACTTCCAAAGCTGAAATGTAAACAAACACCAGTCACAACCAATGTGACACATAGCTCACAACACCAGTGTGCCACCCAACAACAGCCCCTAAGGCAAGACAATGTACCCAACACTTTAGCACACCTATGTCCCGCTCACCAGGCTGAACAAGGAGAAAATTGCAGTCAGCTGCCTGTCGGGTGCCAGGATCCACCACATAATGCATGCACTCAAGTCACTCCACAACAAGTTCGAATACGACTCTGTCATTGTCCATGTTGGAGTGAATGACTTGAGACGTACCTCCTTGGACTACATGAAAAGAGACATGGAAGAGCTCCCGGATCATGTGGCCCAGGCAGGTATGACCCTAGCTCTGAGTAGCATCCTGCCTTCACCCAGAATGATACCACAGTATAAGGACAAAATGATTGACTTCAACAATTGGCTAAGTTTCTGGTGTCATTCAAAGGGGATCCAGTATCTGTCTGCCTGGGAAGACATGATCGACAAACCACGATGCTTTGCCAGAGATGGCCTGCACCTGTCACCCCTGGGAGTCAGGTTACTGGCTAAAGCTCTTGCTACCTCTATAGTGGCTTTTTTAGGCAAGGTTCAAAGGACAAAACCACCACTGTAACAGATACAAACGTGCAAAATCTGAAGGTAATGCTATTCAATGCTAGAAGTCTAAACCTCAAAATGCATTCTCTTGAGGCAGTCCTAAAAATGGAGAACATCAACATCTGTGCAGTAATTGAGACCTGGTTCAAGGCTCCAGAGAGCACCCCTGCAATACCAGGCCACAACTCTTACCACACTTTTCAGCCACCAAGCCAGGACCGAAACACTAAAGGTGAAGGAGTGTCCATATTCACCAAGAATATTCACACCTCCAGGCTAGTTGCCCAACACAATGCATCTGAAATTCTCCACATGCAACTAACACTAGGTAAGACTGCAATCCAAATTGTAGCTTGCTACAGATCCCCCACCATGCTCCAAGATTCTCACTATACCTTTCTAAACATACTGGAAAATATTAAGATACAACCAAACACCTTAATACTGGGTGATTTCAACTACCCTGCCATTAACTGGGAAAACTACTCAGGTACCAACACCTTTTCCCAACGGTTCTTGGAATTCATAAATTCCAATGCCCTGGATCAACTAATCCATTGTCCCACCAGGGGCTCCAGCATCCTAGACCTGGTCATTACCAACATGGGAGATAGTTGCTCCACACCAGTGGTCACCCCCTCATTGGTCAGGTCTGACCATAAGCAAATCACCCTTAACATTCACATCCCACCCTCACCCCCGAGTAAGGAAACCTCCATAAAAAAACTTCTCCAAAGCCAACTTCATGCTACTCAAGTCAGAAGTGATAAACTTTATGGCACCCATGCCAGACGGGGTCTGAAAGTTTGACTGCTGAATCCTACACTAAGGCACTGTACAAGCACATCCACTCATGCATGAATGGTGCCATCCCAAATAGAACCAAGATGCTCTCTTCCAAAAAAAGGAAGCCACTCTGGTGGTCCCCTGCCGTAAACAAACTATACAACAGAAGGAAGAAAATGTTGCAGAAAAGAGGAAAATCCCAGGATGCAAAACCTCCCTTACCAGCCTCAGTAAAAAGCTGAGATCCCTCATAGGTTCATAGGTAGGTACTAGGCTATTGGCCCTGGGGCCTATACAAGCCCAGCCAAAAAGGTACCCTGGCTTTTGCCACCCAAGAAAATTATTTTCCTGTGCCACTGTCGAGCAGAACTACAAGGTGATCCCCGGGGTGAATTTCCTATTTCCCATCCAATCATCAAGATTTTTCTTGAAGAGTGCTAATGAGGAGCTTCGTTTGATATAGATAGGTAGTTTATTCCAGAGTATGTGAAGTCTCTGGGACAGGAATCTATCCATTCGGCATGTTCTGTTTATTGTGGTGACAAGGTTTAGGTCCCTAGAGCGTGTAGCTCGGAGGGCCTGGGATTTCTTTAAGTGGAGCATGTCCAACAGCTCTGGGTTTGACATAGCTTTGTATGTTAGGCAGAGATCACCTCTGAGTAGGCGATATGCGATGGAGTAAAGCTGAAGTTTTTTGAGATGGTCTGCATAGGGCATCTGTTTGAGGCCAGTAATCCTCTTTGTGAGGTATTTCTCCGGCCTTTCCAGTTGTTGCACATGTCTTGTGAGGTACATACCAAAAGGGGTGTTGTACTCTATAATGGGTCTAATGAGTGATGAGTAGAGGGGAACAATGACCTCTTTTTTTCTGGATGAGAAACCTTTTGTGATGAGGTGTGCCATGTAGAAGGATTTCCTGACTACTGTGGCGATGTGTTTATCAAAGGAGAGACTACTGTCCACCTGTGTCCCAAGGCCTCTTATCACACTTTCGGTGGTAAGCACATTACCGCCTATGTTGTAGTTTATGGGTACAGAGTTTTTACCAAAGGGGATGGCAATGCACTTTTTGGCATTGAGCTTGAGGCCATGGCTTTGACACCAGGCATCTGTCTCAGTGAGGCCCTTTTGTAGGATGTCCACATCGTTAGGTGTTTTGATTATGGCTCCTAGTTTGCAGTCATCTGCGAACTTCATTAGCCAAAGACCTTCTGTGTTAGCCTGTACTTCAGAGAAGTAGATACCAAACAGGAGAGGACCCAGGACTGAACCCTGTGGTACTCCACTTGTCACTTGTCTGAAGTGAGATTTGGAGTCTGCTACTTTCACAGTGTGGGTTCTGTCAGTGAGCCAGTTGGCAACCCATCTTGTGACATAGGGATTTGTACCTAGTTTAGTGAGTTTATCTATAATTCCAGAGTGGGGGATGGTGTTGAAAGCCTTGGCAAGATCTAGATAGGCTGTGTGAAGCACCTTACCCTTATCTACGGCTTTGGTGACTCCTTCAAAGAAGTCTATCAGGTTTAGGAGACATGATCTGCCTTTTACAAACCCGAACTGGGTGGGATCCAGAGTTTAGAGATTACCAATGTCTTTGTTTATAAGTTCCATGATGATACGTTCCATGGCCTGGCAGACCAGGCTCGTCAGGCTAACGGGGCGGTAGTTCCTGGGGTCCATGAAGGCTCCCCCCTTGTGGAATGGGATAACTGTTGCTGTGCACCATTCAGCAGGCACAAAGCCTGAGATGAGGTGAGGTCATAAAATCCTCAAAAGCTAGTTACTAAAATAAAATTGCCAAAGATTCCAAAGACAACCACAAGGCATTCTATAGTTATGTCAAGAATCTAAATGGCAATGCTCAGATATGCTCTGAGCTACAACAGAATGGCATTAAATATACTGATCCCAAGGATATTGCCAATATCCTGGCAGATCGATTTAGCGCCAACTTCACCCCCCTCTCACCCCCTAAAGGGCACATCTCAATACCAAAATTTTGCCAAATTCCATTAATCACAGCCACACAGGTAGAAACCGCACTCTCCACAGCTAAGAATACAGCATCCATGGGACCAGATGACATCCTGGGCTTTGTACTACATGAACTACAAAATGAACTGGCACCTCACCTAAGTGTCATGTTTAATCATAGCCTCAACTCAGGGTTCGTGCCCACTGAGTGGCACACAGCTACAATTATCCCACTCCACAAGGGGGGATCCACCTTGGATCCCGGGAACTATTGTCCCATCAGTCTGACGAGCCTGATCTGCAAGGGCATGGAACGCATTATCATGGAACTTATAAACAAAGACATTGGCAACCTTCAAACACTGGACCCCACCCAGTTTGGGTTCGTGAAGGGCCTATCTTATCTCCTGAGCCTGATTGACTTCTTCGAATCAGTCTCCAGAGCTGTGGACGAGGGTAAGGTGGTTCGCACAGCCTATCTGGACCTCACCAAGGCCTTCAACACCATTCCCCACTCTGGAATAAATAAATCCCTACATCACTTAATGGGTTGCCAACTGGCTTACTGACAGAACACAGACTGTAAAAGTAGCTGACTCTAAATCCAGCTCCAGACAAGTGACAAGTGGAGTACCTCAGGGTTCAATCCTGGGACCACTCTTGATTGGCATCTACTTTTCTGAAGTACAGGCCAACACTAAGGGACTCTGGCTAACAAAGTTAGAATTTGACTGCCATGCTGTTTTGATTTTAAACCAACCTATTCACTTGGATCTAGTAAGGACTGCTGATTTAATACTTTTGTCCAGGTACAAGTAGAAACTGTTCTGCATAACTCTTTGCTGTGTCAACATTGTGGGTAATACTGTTATGCTTGAATTTAGAGACATCATTGTAGAATTTTAGGAGATTAGTACATTTAAAGTCCTTGAATTATATGATATTTTTTTCTGGTGGTTTGGAGATTTTAATGGTGAAGTTTACTAGTTTGTGGTCAGACATGAGGAAGAAGTGGTAAACCTTGGGGGTGGTGCATACAGGTGCTAGGTTTATTATGGCCAGATCAAGTATATTTTGTTCCCTAGTGGATTCATTAACAGTCTGGTTCAGAGAACTTTAGTGTATAAAATGTAAGAATTTTTGATCATACCCTATGTTGGATGTATAAGTCTTCCAATTTATTATTCAGCAGTTAAAATCACCTAGAATAACAGAGTTCTTATTTATAGGAGTTCATCAAGAATATTTAGGAATCTTGTATGTATTTCTAGAGAGCCACAGGGGATCTGGTATTCTATGATCTCATAGCTCTTCTTATTTAATGTGATTGAACTTCTATAGTTTTGCTTATGGGTTTTTCATTATCTGCCTCAAGGTAACGTGGTCTTCAACAAATTTGGATATGCCACCACAGTTTCCTTCAGATCTAAATAAGTGGTCAGTAAAGGAGCTCTGAAACCAGGTTTCTGTAACAACATATACATGGATGTGTCATACATACAGAAGGGCATTAAGGTCCAGCAGTTTATTGTTTAGAATTCTAGCTTTACGTAAACCATCTTAACATGGTCTAATGGATGATTTGTTTTGGAAGTTAGATTGGGAGGCTCTTCAGCTCGATCCTGCCTTAAAAAGTGCAATGGATGCAGCAAATGTTTTAACCAATGTAAAGAAGCTTTATAAGAAGAGGTGCAAGCCATCTTTGGTGATAGACGTACAGCTGTTCAGTATCTCATCTCACTTTAATACATACTGGATCCTACAAGTGGGATTTGGAGCTCATCAAGACCAGAAGATAAAGCACAGACATAACATGAGTGCGCAATATCATGTTAGGGAGAAGTGTCATCCTGAATAGGGGTATAGACAACAGTTTTTAGGGCTCATAGATCTCTAAATGTACTTTTCTTCAGGGAGGGTGGTGTGTCCATATAGCAGACTGCCAGAGTAAATGGTGGGGAAAAGTAATCAATCGAGACATTCAAGAGTAAAATGAAATACAACATCATCTGCAATTCTGGGATTCATGTATGTCACATTTGAATGTAGCTCAGAGATATATAGCACTTGCTTGAAAAAAGTAGCTCAAAAGAAACAAAATAACATAGAGCAGTCCAAACTCAATATCTGAAAGCAAAGATTCAACAAAAAAAGGGTTGAGTCACTTGTAGCCCACCCCCAATGAAATATGGTAATGGTGAAGTTACAAGACCTTGGACCAGTGATATTTCATTGGCAGGAAGTAGACTGAATTTCAGAATATTGGTTCAGCCTAATATGCATTATGTATAGTGGTATGTATATATATATATATATATATATATATATATATATATGTACACACATATATATATATACAGTATATATATATATATATATATATATATATATATATATATACAATATATATATATATATATATATATACAATGTTACAACTGCCTCATGTACACAGACAACCCTCTCCTCCTACCACCAAACACTAATATATGCGAGAGATGCAATTATACAGCCAAACTGGAGGCAAAGATCTCACAACCCAAGACTGGAACTGACCATCAAGAGGAGAAGGAAAATAATTGCAACACACCACCAGTCTCACATAGACCTACTAAACCAACACCAGCAAATAACACACATAAATACATGAAAACATACTAGGAGGCTGTAAATAAAAATCTGGAAAAGCAACAGAGACCTCCAAAGCAGACACCCAAGCCACCTCCACACCCCACCACAAACCATGAAACACATACTTCACATAATCAGTGTGCCATGCAATCATAGCCCTTAAGACAAAATAACATACTCAACACACTAGTAATAGGCAACTCTATAGTCAGGCACACTGATGTCCCACTAACTAGGCTGGACAAAGAGAAGGTTACAGTTAGCTGCCTGTCAGGCGCCAGGATCCGCCACATAACACAAGCAGTCAGGTTGCTCCAGAACAAGTACAAATACGAACTCTGTCATTGTGCATGTTGGTGTGAATGATCTGAGACGTACCTCCCTGGACTACATGAAAAGCGACATGGAAGAGCTCTCTGATCACGTAGCCAAAGCCAGTATGACTCTGACCCTGAGTAGCATCCTGCCCTCACCAAGAATGATGCTTCAGTATAAAGAAAAAATGATCAATTTCAACAATTGGCTAAGTTTCTGGTGTCACTCAAAGGGGATCCAGTATCTGTCTGCCTGGGATGACATGCTCGACAAGCCACATTGCTTCAGAAGAGATGGCTTGCACCTGTCACATGTAGGCATTCAAATACTGGCCAAGGCTTTTGCCGCCCACATAGTGCCTTTTTTAGGCAAGGCTCAAAAGATAAACCCACCATCATAAATAGCACAAGTAACCAGAAACTAAGGGTAATTCTACTCAACGCCAGAAGTCTAAACCTCAAAATGCATGCACATGAGGCACTCTGCACTATGGAGAACATTGATATCTGTACAGTAACAGAAACCTGGTTTAAGGCCCCAGAGAGCACCCCTGCACTACCAGGCTATAACTTACACCATACTTTTCGGCCACAGAACCCGGACCGAAACACAAAAGGCGAGGGTGTATCCATATTCATCAAGGATACCCACACCCCCAGGTTAATGGAGCAGCACAATGCCTCAGAGATCATCCATGTGCAACTAACAATGGGCAAAACTGCAACTGAAATTGTAGCTTGCTACAGATCACCCATCATGACCCAGGACCCCCATTCCGTGTTTCTGGAGACACTGGAAAATATGAAGGTCCTACCAAATGCCCTAATATTGGGTGATTTCAATTACCCAAACATTAACTGGGAGAACTATTCAAGTACTAACTCCCTTGCCCAATGTTTCCTAGAGTTTATAAACTCGTACACCTTGGATCAACTGGTCAACACCCAACCAGAGATGACAACATATTGGACATGGACATTGCCAACATGGGCGACCGGTGTTCTACACCAGAGGTCAACCCCTCGCTGGTTAGATCAGACCATAGACTAATCACTCTGGATATACACATTCCGCTCCCACCCCCAATCAAGGAATCCACTGTGAAAAACTTTTCAAAAGCAAACTTCACATTTCTTAAGACCGAGGTGGAAAGATTCACAGCCCCCATGCTAAAGAACAATGCTGTCCAAGCTGCTGAATCCCTTACAAGGGCACTCTATGAGCACCTGCAAGAATGCATGGATCATGCTATCCCAAGCAAAACCAAGACTCACTCCTCCAAGAAAAGGAAACCAGTCTGGTGGACCCCTGCCATAAATAAGCTATACAACAGAAGGAGGAAACTAGTACAAAAAAGAGTAAAATCCCAAGAAGGAAAGACATCCCTGATCAGTATCAGCAAGAAACTATGATCCCTCATAAAAATCATCCAAGGCTAGCTTCGAAAGAAAAATTGCCAAGGACTCCAAAAATAACCACAAAGCGTTCTTTAGCTATGTCAAGAACCTAAGTGGAAACTTTCAGATTTGCTCTGAGTTAGTGCAGAATGGCACAAAATGCACTGAACCGACTGATATTGCCAACATTCTGGCAGACAGGTTTAGTGCATACTTCAACCTCCCCCACCCTCTAAAGGGCCCATAGCCATACCAGAAGAATGCAGAAGAATGTAGAGCCCTGCCAATCACTGGCACACAGGTTAAAACAGCCCTATCCAAAGCCAAAAACACAGCTTCAATGGGACCGGACGGAATCCCAGGCTGTGTCTTATATGAACTCCAAAATGAACTAACCCCTCACCTAAATACACTGTTCAAACTCAGCCTCTACAGGCTATGTACCCATAGAGTGGCACACAGCAACAGTTATCCTGCTCCCCAAAGGTGGAGCCACAATGGACCTCAGTAACTATCGCCCTATAAGCCTGACTAGCCTGGACTGCAAGGCTATGGAGCGCATCATCATGAAACTCATTAACAGAGACATTGGGAACCTCCAAACATTGGACCCTACCCAGTTTGGCTTTGTTAAGGGCAGATCATGCCTCCTAAACCTGGTGGACTTCTTTCAAACAGTTACCAAGGCTTTAGACGAGGGAAAGGAGGTCCACACAGCCTACCTAGACCTCCCAAAGGCTTTCAACACCATTCCCCATTCTGGTATTATAGACAAGCTCACCGGCCTGAACATAAACCCCTATGTCATGAGATAGGTTGACAATTGGCTCATGGATAGAACCCACACAGTGAGAGTTGCAGGCTTTAGGTCTGTCTCTAAACTAGTTACAAGTGGCGTCCCCCAGGACTCAGTCCTGGGACCCCTCCTGTTTGGTATATACTTCTCAGAGGTACAGGCAAGCACAGGAGGACTATGGCTGACCAAGTTCACAGACGACTGCAAACTGGGGGCCATAATTGACTCTCTGGGTGATACAGACATCCCTTAGAAGGGTCTCACTGAGACGGATACCTGGTGTCAAAATCATGGCCTCAAGCTAAATGCCAAAAAGTGCATAGTCATCCCCTTTGGAAAAAACAAAGTACTCGTGAACTACCACATACGTGGTAGTCCCCTAAATACAGAAAATGAAATAAGGGATCTGGGGACCCAAGTAGATAGCAATCTCTCCTTTGATAATCATATTGCCAAGGTGGTTAGAAAATCCTTCTATGTGGCCCACCTAATCACAAAAGGGTTCACATCTAGAACAAAAGAGGTTATTGTGCCCCTTTACTCATCACTCATCATACCCATCATAGAGTACAATGCTCCATTTGGGATGTACCTTACAAGACACCTGCAACAGCTGGAAAGACCACAGAAGTACCTCACTAAGAGGATTATTGGCCTCAAACAGATGCCCTATGCAGCCTGACTGAAGAAACTCCTGCTGTACTCAGTTGCATACTGCCTACTCAGAGGTGATCTCTGCCTGACATACAAGGCCATGTCCAGCCCAGAATTGATGGACATGCTCCACCTAAAAAAAAAAAACATATCTCCAAGAGCCACACGCTCAAGGGATCTAAACCTCACCATAATGATAAATAGGACTTGCTAGAGGGATAGATTCCTGTCCCAGAGACTCCCCATGCTTTGGAACAGGATTCCAATCTACATTAGGCAGAGCCCCTCACTAACACTTTTCAAGAGAAACCTTGACAAGTGGATGAGAAACAGAAAATTTACCCATCACTGCAGTGGCTCTGCTGGACAGAGGTACAGGGAACTAATCTAAGTGAGTGGTGAAAGCCAACACATTCTGGCTAGGCTTGCATATGCCCTCGGGCAGATAGCCTAGTACTTACCTATGAACCTATGAATCTATAAGAGTTTTTTCTAGTTCTTTGCTATGACAATGATAAAATGTGTCAGAGGAAAAGATTAGACTAAATCAGAAAAACAGTAATGTAAATTTGCCTTACTTCATTGCTGGTCTGGTATTGCAACTAAAAACATTATTTGGGCTAGTAAAAAACATAGTTTACTAAGTCATCATGGGTTATTGTTGTTGCAGTACAGCTTATGTGAAATATATACTATTATGAGTTTTTCACCTGTTAGGAGAATTTTATGATACATTGTATTGATGAAATATATGCTCAACCTTCTTTTCTTTTTTTTTTCTTTTTTTCTCCCCCCCCCCTTTTCTGTGCTTTCTAGCTGGCCATCAGCCCCTGGTACTATCCCCTGAAATTAAAATTGCACCAAATGTTGGTTGGGAAGGGGGTTGAGCAGAGCAGCTGGTAACATTATGTAATGCTGTATACACCAAGGGATTATTGTATGCCCTAATTGGGTAGTGTTATTGACATCATGCGCACCACCACATAATTAATATCAGTTAGCTCTGGCTTTTCAGTGCCAACATATAAAAGGAAGTCCACTGCATGATTATGGCTTCATCGCCATCACTGTGGATATTCCATAACACTAAAGAATCTCATTGTTACCTCCTTCCTGGAGATACTCAGCTTTTCTTTAGATAAAATAAATACATGATTTGATATTGGCAAAAGGATATGGCACACTGATGCAGATCTGGTGTCTGACAAAACCTAATATGTTTTAAACAAAACCTAATATGTTTTATGTTTTATATTGCTGACTACATCCCAGATGGCCCAGGTTTGATTAATGGCCTGTTGGATGAGGGAAACAGGAATGATGAGCTTATTTATACCTGTTCACCTTTCCCTTAAGCAAGGAAAGGAGCATTGCAAGACAAAGTATCACTGATCAAGACAGGAAGCATGATGTATATAAGGTGAAACTATGGGACACATGTAATTGAGTGACATTTCTGCACTACCCCCATTGTACAAGAAAAAACTGATAGATGCCTGTGTGCTGACTGTACAGTGATTAGCTGTCACTCACTGGGAACTAAATGGGCATGATTGCAGGGAACAGTAAGATGGACAACAGCCATATCTTGGGAAACGTTATCTAAAGCACATTTGATGCATTTCTTTGATATGTTAGGACTCTCAAATTTCTAAGGAAAACATTCATTAGATGATACTAATTGTGGGTAATATAAAACAACATGTTTGCTGTTTCTTCTGTAGATTCTTAAAGGAAATAAGTGTAGGCATTTATGCTCATTTTATAAAGTCATTACTGCATAATGATGAGTTCTGGGATTAAACAAAAGCCTATCAGCAAATATCACTGGTTTATACTACTGAAACTGTCTTTTGTTCTCAGGCTGTAAGGCTACTTCCTCTCTAGTTGGTAATTATCTCCCTTCTGTTTTCCGTACGCTTTCTTGAGGCCTGTGTCTGTTCAGTTTGTTGACTATTCTGGGAGGCAATAGCATGCATAAGTCACTCATTATATGAACAAATTGTTTCCACAGTTTCTTTTGAGCTTCGTTTCACCATCAGACTTTATAACTTGATTTGTACCATTTCTCAAAGCTTGCAATATGTAAATTGCACTTAACTGAAATACTGGTACATCATTTGCAGGCATTATCATCTAACTACTATTAAAATTTATGCTAAAAAGAGGCAAGAGATTCACAAGCTGAAATCTGTTAATTTATTTGTTTATTTGATATTGTTATTTTTATGCTAATTGTAGGAATGAGAGCCAGCGGTCTTTCAGCCACAACTTGTTACTTTGTAATGCAGTGAATCTGAATGCAAAGTAAATGTATACAAGGAACAACAACTTTAGTCATAACAAGAGTAAACAAACAAGACAGCAAATAGGTAAAATGAGAGGTCAACATAAAAACAGTGTATCGTGCTTCACAGTATGGGTGGGGCAGGAATCCATGGTGTTTAGGGAATGGTTAGTAACTGACTGGCATTAAGACAAAGTTAGGAAAGATTTGCATATCTGTTCTTTATTATATGTTCAGAAGGTAAGTTGTTAAACATCAATTGTTGACAAACTGAGAATATAAAGGACAAAGGTTAATAAGCTGCAGTCTATAAGTGCATGCCAATCTTAAACTTACAAATGTGCAGTCTATCGCTGTATGCCTATTGGACATTTTTAATGGCACAAAATACTGTTCATGATTAGTTTACATTATTTACATTTTCTAGAGTTGAAAAGATACCATTGCCATAACAATCATTTTATCGGGAATTTAAGATAAATGATAAAATGGATTGCATTAATATGTAACGATGCTGTGTAGCAATAATTTATCAAAATGAATCATTAACAACCTGCACATTCTAAATGTTTGCGTTATTGTTTGCTATCTGTGGTGAGAAGACAGCACAGACTTTCTTCCTCAGGATTAATTCCATCAGGAATGATACCAAAAAAGCACACATTTAAAATCTTACATGCAAATTATTCTAAATCTGCGCGATTAGTAAGCTCAAATTTATCACTAAAGCCTCTTAAAAAATAATCAAGATCTACGGTGATAGGATATTGAATGATAAGTATCTCTGCAGAGAGGCATTGTGCTGTACATGGATAAAACTACATTAACAAGCACAGTAATTAGTCACGCAAGCATCACAATCCTTTCCACAACCACTTTTGAGAAGCATGAGTGGCATTGTATTACTTGATTACAGGCTTGAATAGTAATGACATTTCCAGAAGAGCTAATTAGCTTTTAAAATACCACATGATGGTTCTGTATACAGACCAGGTAATATCTGCTATCTCTTCATTGTTCTTATGACAAGTTGGTAAAATGCCATTTTTCACAGCTGTAAGACAGAATACATGAACAAAAATCAACCATCTCAAAGCAAAGTGACTTAATTGATGACAGCTTTAATGAAAATGGTATATAAGAAAGTTAACCTGGAACATGACAAGTATTTAAATGCAGACACTGAAGAAAATAAATAGTTTGTAAAAAGAGACAATTATAGCCATGTGCCTCCGATGAATATAGAATTTAAAACTGAAACACCCAGGCAAATGGCTAACGATGCATTATAAACTCAAAAAAAATCATTTAGATGTAGCCACTGGCTGATAAAGTGTGACTAGGTACATTCTCTGTATAATGCTGTTATAAGCTGTAACTCGTTCCAGACAGCCTTACATGTTTTCTTTCTCTGGGACACCCATCCCCTCCCTGCATGCGGTTTTGAGACTTATGTCTGTCAATGTGTTTCAGGAAAACTAATTCTTATACAAACAAAATACTTATTTACATCTTTCTTAATCAGCTCCTCTTGCATACCTTTATTGTATTTTCCTTGGTCTTGTTTTGTTTATAATTAGGAAAAAAAGTATCAACATACACATACTGTTAATTGCACTGAGGTACCTGAGATTACTGCTGTGTTACATACTACCATGTTCTGTGTTCTATTTATTTATTTATCATTTGATAAACAGATGAATGGACTTGTCCTTGGACCATTTTTGGTCATAATCAAGGAAAAAATACAATTCAAAATATTTCACAAGTGATAGTACATGGTGTAGAACACAGTACAATTTCTATAGTTATAGAACACTACATAATATCTTCATTAAATAGCAAGTTGCTTATAGTATGATTGAAGTAAAAATATAATATATCACTGAACATTAGAAATAGCTGAGCTCTCAAAAACAAGGTACAATCTGCTGCACAATATCAGCAGAATTTGCATAAGAATAACATGTAAGTTTATAAAAAAATATTTATTATTCTCTACTTGGCTGGCATTACTTGCATATTTATAATATGTACAGAGACAATGATTTTCTGTTTGATGCATGTTGCTTGGGCTTTAAAGTGAGGAATGTGATGGTA
>NC_056735.1:672308993-672378993 GCF_019279795.1 Protopterus annectens | reverse complement strand
CACATTTAGAAATAAAGAGGTTATAGTGCCTCTCTACTCATCACTCATTAGACCCATCATAGATACAATGCTCCATTTGGGATGTACCTCACAAGACACTTCCAACAGCTGGAAAGACCACAAAAGTACCTCACCAAGAGGATTACTGGTCTCAAACATATGTCCTATGCAGCCCGACTGAAAAAACTCCGGCTGTACTCAGTGGCATATCGCTTATTCAGAGGTGATCTCTGCCTGACTTACAAAGCCATGTCCAACTCAGAATTGATGGGCATGCTCCACCTAAAGAAATCCAAGTCACTGCAAGCCATGCACTCTAGTGAGCTAAACCTCGCCACAACAATAAATAGAACATGCTGGAGGGATAGATTCCTGTCACAGAGACTCCCCATGCTTTGGAACAAAATTCCAAATTACATCAGGCAGAGCCCCTCACTAACACTCTTCAAGAGAAACCTTGATGAGTGGATGGGTAACAGAAAATACACCCCTGGGATCACTTCATTGGCTCTGCTTGACAGAGGATCAGTTAATTAATCAATGGGGTGGCGAAAGCCGACACACTCTGGCTAGGCTTATAAATGCCCTCGGGCAGATAGCCTAGTACCTACCTATGAACCTATGAACATATATATATATATATAAATAGATATATACACATATACACATGTTTACTATCAAAATTTGAAATGGCAGTTGTCCGACTGCCACTTGGTTGAAATCATGGTGCTCAAGTTTCGGAATGCCGAGCTGCAAGATTACAAACCATAAGAAGGGATTGTGGGGGGAGCAGCCCCCCCACTGCAAAACATTCATGCTAACACAGACTTTCGATTTCAAAAGTTCAGCATTGTCAATGAGGCCGTTGTGGTTATCATTTCCGATATTTTGGAATACACGGTGAGTACATTTTCGAGGTTTAGGTTCGGCAGTGTGAATAATTTTGATAGTAAACCATAATATATATATATATATATAAAACAAAAATGTGCATAAGGATGCAAGCAAACTGATCTCTAACATTTTGAATGGGAATGCACTGTGATCTGAGACAAAATTTGAATGAAGAACGTTGCACACTATATAGAGTAATTGAACTGATAAAACATTTACTACAAAAATCCTCTTAGAAGGAATTTTTAAATTCTTACAGTGAACTGCAGTGTGATGGAATTGATAACATAACCCACATCTAGTAAATTCTTGAACAATGATATATACATTTTCCTACAGCATCTCTCTAATTTGTACCATTTGTTTTTTTCCTCTGATCTACCAAGCAAAACAAAAATTATATGATCATGGTTGATAAATGTACTTAGTTGTAAGCATTCTGCTGAAAGGCAATACAGGTATAAAGCAAGAAACATGACTAAAGAAATGCATTAAACAAATATTTGTACAAGCAAGAGAGGTTATTTCTGATTTTATTAATAGGGGCTATGAAAAATGCTTTTTGGATAGTATCTATCGGAATGTTTTACTAGAGAAAGCTGATTCCCTACAACCCTATTTTACTTCTACACATCCTTTTCAGATTGTTTCTAGGGATGTTAAAGATAATAAATTATTTTATGTAACTACTTTTAGTTGAGCTAGTAGAACTATAGAAGCTATAATAAAAAATAATTGGTGTTTTTGGTTATCTCTCCCTGAGCTTTTGCAGTATATTGGTCCTTACGTCAGTTTTTCTTATAAAAATTGTCCCAATTTAAAGAGACATCTTTGCTATAAAGATTTTGTTCAGCAGTCAAAAATATTATCAAGTAGGCAGGGTACTGTACCTTGTTATAATTGTTCAAATTGTATAAATATTAGTAAGGATATTTCCTTTTTACATCCTCTTACAAAGAAAGAATACAAAATGAGATGACATGCTACTTGTAATACAAATAATATTGTTTATTTAGCTACTTGCAAAGCCTGTGTGGCATTCTATGTGGGTAAATCGACTCAGAAATTAAGGGAAATGATGGTTAAACATAGGTCAGAGATGAATAGGGGAGTTTTGACCAATGCTTTAGCTGAACATTATAAAAATAATGGTGATGCCCATTCATTTAATTTTAGAGTATTAGATGTGGTTATTAAAGATCAAAGGGGTGGTGACTTAAATAAACTAGAAATAAAAGAGTACGACTGGATTGTTTGTTTAAATGCTGACTATCCTCCTGGTATAAACAAAACGGTTTCTTTAAAACCCATCTTAAAATTTAGGCAGATGTGTTTGAAATGATTAATTGTTTTTATGTTTTTATTGGCTGTGTGATATTATGTGATTATATCAGGTTATGTATTGAAATATGTTCTTAACATGAATTTTTTATACTGTTGAAGGATTGTATCTGAAAGCTCTATTATTAAAAAGTTTTGGCGTTGTGATTACATGTGTTGTATTCACAGTTGTTCGCTTGTTTACGTGTTTCACTTTATCACATTCTGCTGTTTGTTTTTGAAAAGTGTTACTTACCCTGCTTGTTGGGTAGATTTTTCCTCTTCAATCCTTTTGCCCTTTTCTTGTAAGAAACTTTTCATTTTATATCACACCAGAAGCCGTGTGCATGTTTGTATTTGTGTGTGTGTGTGTGTGTGTGTGTGTGTGTATCTATGCTTTTGTCTTTGCATGTGTCTGTGTCTTTGTGTCTGTTGCAGGGAGCCTACAATACTCAATATCACTGTGCTTATTTGTGATGTAATGACATTAACGATCCAATAGTGGTGCTATCTGGTGTTTATTTTAGGATATATATAATTTCCTTCTGTTCTTAGTCAGCTATTTCTGAGTTGATAGACTGAAAGTAGACATTATATTTAACTCAGTTCAGTCTATTGTTTACATGTCTAAGCTTAGCTGGAGTTCAATAATTCAATAGTTTATTTTCAACTGTGTGTGTTTCAATGGCAAATTAAATTGCAGTCTCCATAATAAATAGCAACAAATGGAATTTAGTGCCAAAAAAGACCAATACCACTGTAACAGCACTATGAGGAAATAAAGCTGCAGTTGAAGGTTCGAATATTTAATAATGCAACAAGTAAAACATTAACGCTTGAGATACTCCACAGTACGTTTTCGTTTCCACCTCACTTCATCAGATAACAAAAAAGCCCTCAGGCACTTGTTCTTAAATATTACCTTCACTAATTGACAATCATGCAATAAAACAAAATTAACTCCTTCAAGCCAACACTCATATTTGATAACTAAACAGTTTGTTAAGCTTATAATTGGACATTACATACAAACTAACATCATAATTAAAACAATATAAATTAGACAACAAACATCATTCTAACACATACTAATTCTATAAAAAACTTATATATTACAATTTGAAAATATAATTAATTTAATTCAAATCTCAATAATATGAACATCCATGTTTAAATTCATAGTACTTTAGTGACATCTACTGGCCAAAGTATAACATTTAAAAACCTAGGCTTTTGTCTGCAAAATCTGTAATTTAAAAATGCAGGATTTACCTATATAACATTTTACATTAACATACTTGGAAGTGACTCCCTTCATAAATTCATTAGTTTATCATAAAAATCTACTTACAAATATGCAAAATTGAGAACAATAAATATTCAAGTATTTAATTAAAAATATAAATATATATTATGCACACTGTACAAATATTTTTGTTACAAAAAAGTCTAAAACAATTGATGTTGTTAAGAATTCATAAGTATATTTAAAAATGAATATAATTGTAAGTGGATATACTTATATAATAAGGTAGATAAATATTGAAATCTAAAGTGTTGGAAACTTTTAAACACCATCTACAGCTTTGCTGCCCTCATTTTTAACACAGGGTTTATAGAGATGACATCATTCAGACCTGGTGGTCTGTTAGCTTCCAAGTGTAATTGCCACAGTAACTCTTTATATTCGATTGAAGTTTCCCATTGTCCTCCCCTTATGTCTTTTTCAACAACTTCTAAAACAAAGAAATGATAAACTGCTTGGGGACAATCTATTTTATGTCTATATAGAGCATTCTTAGAGTTATTTGTTCTCATTTCATAGTAATGCTCGTAAATCCTTCTTTTTAATTTTCTTTCGGATTTCCCAACATAAAATGCTTCACATATTTTACATAAGGCTAAATAAATAATACCATTTGTGTCACAGTTTGCATAGTACTCACTCTCTATTAGAATGTCCCTACTTTTAATGTATATGGTGTTTGATGTACATATATACGTACACTGTGAGCACCTCCCACATTTGTTAAAAATGAGGGCAGCAAAGCTGTACAGTGTGCATAATATATAAGCCTAGGTTTTTAAATGTTATACTTTGGCCAGTAGATGTCACTAAAGTACTATGAATTTAAACATGGATGTTCATATTATTGAGATTTGAATTAAATTAATTATATTTTTAAATTGTAATATATAAGTTTTTTATAGAATTAGTATGTGTTAGAATGATGTTTGTTGTCTAATTTATATTGTTTTAATTATGATGTTAGTTTGTATGTAATGTCCAATTATAAGCTTAACAAACTGTTTAGTTATCAAATATGAGTGTTGGCTTGAAGGAGTTAATTTTGTTTTATTGCATGATTGTCAATTAGTGAAGGTAATATTTAAGAACAAGTGCCTGAGGGCTTTTTTGTTATCTGATGAAGTGAGGTGGAAACGAAAACGTACTGTGGAGTATCTCAAGCGTTAATGTTTTACTTGTTGCATTATTAAATATTCGAACCTTCAACTGCAGCTCCATAATAAATAGGTATACAATTGGACTCAAAGAGTGGTCTAACTTTGTGTTAAAACTTCTGTGGAAGAAGATTAATGAATGTAAAGGAAGACTCTATAACAAGTGAACCATTGAATAAATTAAATAACCTGCTCTTAAGGCTGCCCTACGGTCTTCTGTTTTATAGGTCTAACCCACTCTTAAGTACACTTGTTTGAATTTAAAAGTTCAAGGTTTAATAAAATACAATATTCTTTTTTACATGACCCATGACATGCCAAACACAATTTTCTCCTCAGGTATCTATAGCTAATATATAGACCCAAACTGTTTAACCTTGACTGATATGACAAGTCTCTACACCTATCAATTCTGTATGTAAATTTGGTATATTCTCCAAAATGAACAGGTCTCCTTTATTATATACACAAAACAGCATGTTGTACCCAATAATAGGGTGGACATAAGTTGTAGACAGTCTCAAAAGAAATTCCCTATTACCCAAGGAGAAGTTCTTAAAAATTAAGCCAGATACTTTTAAAGCTGTGGCTTTAACTTTTCAGGCATTCATCCTAAATGTATTGTCAATAACCTTTCCTAAATATTTATATTCTAACACATTTTGCAACCTGAATGGTCCCAAATTTACATTTAATTTTAACTTAAATCTCCCAATGTAGAGGAAAGTACACTTATCCTTATTAACTCTCAATGCACCTCATTTAAGTATTTATTAAAGTGAAGTACACTGTCTGAATGAGTAACTGTAAAAGCAATTTTAATGTTGTGTATTTCACCATCCACACTTTAGATGTACTTGGAACAAAAATAAAAATTAAGCAACATGGGTCCTAGGACTGAACCCTGTTGAACACCTGCACTAATTCCTACCCAATGTAAAGTGTAATTTGCAAATCTCGCCCTCAGTCACATGCAGCTTAATCAGTGAATAATAGAAGAATTAGCCTTGTGCATGTACATAGCTTCTAAAATAGCAGAGCAAGGTACACTATCAAAGACTTTTTCTAGATCAAAACATATTACTATAACACACATCTTTATCAAGACCTTCTAATACTGTGTTGTAAAAGTCAACAAGATTAGTAAAAGTGAAACTTTTCTTCATAAATCCATCTGAGTGAGATCCATTAAACAACCCTGAATATCTCTAGTCAGACTCTGCGATATACACTATTCAAACCTTTCCCCAACCAGTGAGATTAGGCTAATAGGTCTATAATTGCTAATGTGGCTCCATGGCCCTCCTTTATGAATAGGGGCAGCATCAACAAATGTTGAACTGGAACAAAGCCAGAATGCAACAAATTATTAAAAAGAAGTGTACTATAACAGTAGCTGATAGAAATTTATCACATGAAACCCAGAAGCACCCAGGTTTGCTATTTGAACCTATAAAACTGTCCTGTTTAATACAACCTATCACCATTCTCACCATATCCAGGATGAAAAAAGGACACTTTTGTTCAATATCTACTGATATACCCACTACAGGCTTATCACACACATTGGCTTCAACAGCTAGAAAATGTTTGTTGAACATATTAGCCAATTTGGCACCTATATACATGACATTCCCAAAGACTTTGGTCTGTTAACAGATTGTCTAACATATGAAAAAAAAATTATAAAACAATTGTTCCCTATGTTTTGTTCATATTTACATTAGCTTGGTGCAATGATGCTTTCAATCTTCTAGTCACTAAATTATATGGCCTTTTAGTACTAGTAGTCTTGTACTTCTAAAGACCGATTTTTTTCTTCTTCATTTTCAAAGTTTAGTATGCCTCTCATTACACCATGGTGGAGTATACCTCACTAAACTAATAGCTGTAACTGTTCTACACTTACTTAAATTAAAACTACATATATTCTTAAAAGCCTGACAGTTTTTAAAAGACTTATAATCCTCAAGCAAATCAGTTCTTAAAGAGTTGATACCATTAATTGTATTAAAATAAAAAATATCAGATTTATCAAAAATAATTTTCTTCTGATGATTATAAGTACTTTTAATTAGTAAATTAAAATCAAAAGCCACATGATCAGAATTACCCAAAGGATAAAGTTGGTTCACTTCAAATATTCTATGTGGGACATCAGTTAATGAAATATCAAAAATATTGTGCAATCTAGTAGGAAAAGTAATCATTTGAGTCAAATTATGAAACATACATAGATCATAGAATTCATCTTCTATTTGTAACTGTAAACCACCACTATTCAGTAATAACTATTAAATCATAATGGCATCCTAAACTTATCAAATTCAACTCATTAATCTTTTTTGTAACCTTCTTGCATTAAAATAGTATGCCTTTATTGCAGCTGTCAAATCTGTTAAGTTGTCACTAACCTTAAGACCTGTACAAAGTCCAAAAAAGGTTTAACTGTGCAAATTAGATTCCTACTCAACAACTTCTCTCCTGAAAAATTAAGATGAAACATATCATTCATGAATAAATCATGATTATTCTTAAAATCTTCCCAGTAGCCAATGAAATCAATATTCTCTTGGATATAGAAACGTCTTAGCCATTTATTAAATAAAGAAGCTTTAGTTAATCAATAATCTCACAAAGCAGGAGAGGGAAGAATCTCAGTAAAAAATATGTTAACCTTATTTTTAGAGCACAGCTCCACTTTACTCTTGACTGTTCTGTTATAGTAAGTGACTAGTCTGATAGTATTCTATTTGCATATTTTATCATTTTGATGGAGTAGTGCAATTTATTAATAAAGGATTTGTTTTGATTTAAGCTGTTACAATTTTTAAACACCTTTATTGAACTATCACATGCGACACTGACAAATGCACATTTATATAAAAATAATCAAACCATATTAACAAGGTCACATTTACAAACATTATACATCAAATATTTTGTTATATATCATATAATCTAAGCAACATTGCATAAATTATTCAATTCCTGCCTTTTCTTAAAACTCATTCCTCCTCCAAAACATTTTTCTGCATGTATTGTTCCCACAATTTCCATTTTTTCTATGTAATTTACTCTTACCCTTTTCTAAAGAACCCACTTCCTGTTCTTTTGTCTCTGTTAAAATATCCACTACATCAAGCATAGTTGATTTAGATTTTGATTTCCATTTTCTAGTAATTGCTTTTTTGGCTGTCACCAGAATTAATCATAACAAGGCCTTACTATGTCTAGATACTTCAGATTATGTATCCCAGCTCAACAAAATTCTTTAGCTACACTCATTTGCTCACTCAGTATTCCTGACACAGTACACTGTAGGGAATTTGTTTTAATTCTGCCATCTCATTATACTCCCAAAATATATGTTTACAGCTACCTCTTTCTTCCCATTCACACCGCCGACATTTGCAACCTACCTGAGTAAAATTTCTTTGGAGCCTGCCTGGATTATAAAAGTATCTAGGCAAATGCTTCCTAGCAAAAATACTATATCTTGTTGATTTGGTTGCATATTTGGGAACTATACAGATGTTCTCCCATTGTTTTTTGTGAATTGCATATATTCTCTCTCTTCACAATCTTTTCTGATCTCTTCTGATTGATTCCTATAGTAATTATGCATTATTTTATATGCCCTAGTAATTATCTCATTTTAACAGCAGCTTCTGTTCTAGATTCAATTAAAAATCCAACCAGTGCAGGCCTTTCATTTAGGATTCCTCTATTCCTTTCTTTTGTCTATACTCTGATATCAATCTCTGATAAGGGAGTCGATCAGTAGCCTGCAAACCAAATGTCTTCTTGGCTTCTTCCCATTCTATATCCATTCCATGTTTAATTATTTTTCCCAATACGTTGGTTCCTTTGTCAGTTTATATAAGCAAATTCCAGCACCCTCTTGGCTATTCTCTGCACCCCTAATTACAGTCACTCCTATCAGAAGTTCTTAGTATACTTTCTGCTACTTTATGAGTATAATATTCTATATAACTGTTGTTATTCTGCTTAAGGATTTGCATCCAAAATCCTATTCCTTTCTTTATTTCTTGAATTACCTCCTGCATCTTCCCTTTCAACTTTGAGTTGTAGCTTTCTGTGTGTGTTATTTCTAAGAGCCTTAACTGTATAGCTCTAAAATATCCCTTCAAATCAAGTAAACCTAAACCTACTTGTTGTATTGGGAGGATTAATTTATCCCACCTGACCTCTTGCCCTCTTCCCCTTCCGAATAAAATCCTTCAGTTCTTTACTAATTAATATCCACAACTTCTCCACTGGTTGATAGGAATATGTCTGACCTGTATATAAAATTAAAGGGACTAAAATCATTTTACTGCTTGTATCTTGTGTATTTATTCATATCCTTAGGGAAGAGCTTCCAGGTTCTCAATTTTTAGTATTATCTTTTGTTTATTCTCTTCCCACCTATTGTTAGCTGCCAAAATGGAATCCTTTTTAATTCATATTCCTAAATACTTAATTTTATCATGTCTCCATAAATATGGGTATTGTTGAACCAATTCATGTGTGAGTAAATAGTTTATAGCTATCGCCTTTGTTTTATCTTCATTAATTTTATATCCTGGAAATAAAAAAAACAGAACTGTCTCAAAATACTTTCCAACTCTGAATCATCCTTTTCTGGTTCCATCGGGTACAAAATAATATCATCTGCAAATAAATCCAACTTTTCTTGAACACCACATCAAATATATCCTTGAATTTCTGGGTCCCTTATTTTCTTTGCCGATGGTTTTAAATAAAATGCAAATAACAAAGGGGAATGAGGGCACTCTTTCCTGGTTCCACTCTTCAGACATAACTTTTCAGAGGAGACCCTTTCACTTTGATTTTTCACTTCCAATCCCTCATATATCTTTCTAATTAACCTTATTATTTTATCAGGAAATGCAAGTGCTTCCATTGCCCTACCTATAAAATCCAATATTCCTCTGTCAAATGCTTTATCTGCATCAAGACGTACCAATAAAGGTGATATTTTCTTACATTCTGCTTCCCTCTGGCTCATCCTTGTTCTATTAATGTTATCAAATGTTTGCCTCCCTTCCAAAAAAAACCCACATTGTTCCATATTTGTCAATTTTAGCATCACCTTTGCCATTCCTTTAGCCAGTATAGGCATATACACTTACTAATCATGGTTTAAAATTGAAGTGGGCCTATATGAAGCTAGATCAGATGGGCCTTAACCATATTTAGGTATTACAGCCACCACAACTTTTTTCCAGGATGTTGGTGTCTCCACTCCTTTCTAAATACTGTTAAACAATACCTTCCAGAACATTATCACTTTCTTCCCGCCTAACTTCCAAATTTTCACTGGAATGCCATCTATTCCTGGTAACTTTCTTGCAGATTGATTAAATATCACAATTTTATCTCATCTCCTCCTATCTTAACTGTTAGTTGTTGATCCTCATCTGCCTCTAACCTTGGCATATTTAAGTCTTCCATGAATATTTCCAGTTGTGCTTTTTCTTGATTTTCCACTTCCCTGCTTTATACAAATATTCATAAATTTTCCAAAAAAATCTCTAATACTGCTACAGGATCTCTGGTTATTTTTATTATTATAGGCTCCCTAAGCATGAAAAAAACTCTCATTTCTGTTGGTTAAGTCATTGTGCCAAAATTTGCTTAACAGCAATCCTTCTAAACGCATGCATATTATCTAGGTACTCCCTTATTTTCTGTTTAGCCCTCTGCAATTGCACCTCTTCTTGTTCTATGAAAATCTTCTTATTTTGTAATGCTTTAACTTTTGTCACCCCTGTAAATAATTCTTATTACTTCTTAGCCAGATTTTTTTCTTTTATTTCTACACTATTTTTAAATTCCACTTTCATTTTATCCCACTCACTAGCTCTAACTTCTGGAGTACTTCCTATCTCCCTTAATATCTCCTGGGTAATTTCCACTACCCATTCCTTAAAACCCTCACTTTTTAATACGTAGATGGGGAAGCACTAGTTATCATGATCATCATCAGCAGCAGCAGCCCCCCTTTTCCCATTTTTTCTACATGAGGTTGGGGTATCATGGTAATTGTCACCAACTCTCTTGATTCGGTGCCACACTCCTGCCTTCTCCAACACTCATGCCTGACTGTCACAGATCTTCTTTCACACAATCCAGACAACTTTTTGCTGGATGCCCTCACTTCCTCTTGCCTTCTTCCTGTCTGCCCCAAATCTTCCTCACCAGACTCTCTTCTGATTTTCTGCATGTGTGTCCAAACCACCGTAATCTGCTCTCTTTGATCTTTTCTGTAATTGGAGTTACATTGGTTTCTACTCTTATGTCCTCATTTCTTCATCTGTCCCACAGTGTGCATCCTACCACCCTTTTCAGGCACTTCATTTCCATCACCTCTAGCTTCTTCAACTGTTCTGCCTTTCCTGCCAAGGTTTCTGTACCATACAGTAGTACTGGTTACACCGCTGTCCTGTACACCTTACTTTTCAGCTTCATTGGCATTCTTCTGTCATAGACTACACCTGACACTCTATGCCAGTTGGCTGCAACCTCTCTGATTCTAGCTTTGATGGTGTCATTCAGATTTCCCTTCTCCTGAACCACCCCTCCCAGATAATTGAAGTTGTTTACCTGTTCCACTATCTTCCTTTCTATCTGTATTCTCAGCTTCTTCTGATTTCCCCAGTTTTCTGCCATTACCACTGTCTTATCTGTGCTTAGTTTCATTCCATGTGACTTCAGTTTTGCATTCCATTCTCCTATCCTTTGCTGAAGTTTTGGCTCAGTTTGCCTGTAATGCCACATCATCTGAATACAGCAACTTTGTTGATCTGTTCCCTCCAACCTGTTTGCTAATGTAGTCCATCACCAGTATGAACAACAGTGGCTCAGAGCTGATCCCTGATGTACACCCACTCCCACTGGGAGCCCCTCTGTGAGGCTGAACTCTGTCCGTACTTGAGTTATTGGGTCCTTCTACATAGCCTGCACTAATTCCACCAATGTTTCTGGGTCTTCAAACCACCACTGTACTACACAAATCAGCTTTCTTGGGACCTTGTCATATGCTTTCACCAAGTCTAGGAATGCCCAGCTGGACTCTGTCCTCATCTGTAGCTTCTTCTCAAGTATCTGTCTCACTACAAACATTGGGTCAATTGTGCTGTATCCTGATTTGAATCTGAACTGCCAGTGTCTCACCTTTACTTCATTACCCTGCATTTTTTTCTTAGTAATTGTTGGCGCATTATCTTAAATAGTTATTGGATATATATCAAACTTCTCAATTAAATTCATGTATTCCTGTGAAATAGAGTTTGTCTATTCTAGCCAAGTTATTGTACCTTTGGGAAAATTATGTAAATTTTCTGTGAGTTTCTACTATGTCTTTTAATACATTTCTTCACAAATCTACCATCTTTTGTTATATTTTCCCTTCTAGGCCTCCCATATACATCTTTGTTGTTGCAAATCAAATTTCATTCCCCACCAATAAGTAATATTTTCTGCTGAAAGCTGATTATTTCTCCCAAATTTTTTAAAGCTCCATAATAGTTTTAGGTGGAATATAACTACATGCCAGCATAATCTTACAAATCTGCTGTTATCATCTTCCCCCTTCTATCACTACTGAAGCTCCTCTAGAAATTAACATAAGTACCTCTCTTTTCCTTTGCCCCTGATATTCTGCAGAATATTCTTACTAAAATCCTTTCTTTATCAAATTCACATACTCAGTTCTTTCAAATGTGTCTCCTGTAGAATTGGTAATTGCACTCTGCATTTCTTAATATAATTAATTGTGTTTTCCTTTTTGTCTATACCTGTGAGGCCATTCATATTTCAAGATAATATGGAAACTGCCCCTATTATGGCAAGAAGTCTTCATTCTCACCTATTATATATGGTAGCTTTTTTAAATGTCTATTTCCAGCTTTTGAGATATAGACACTCATTAATGTTTGGCAGGTTAATCCTTTGTACAGTTTTTCTTATCATCAACATTAGAATCTATGTTACATTTTACAAGACTTTTTGTTTTAATAAAAACTGTCAAAAAACAAACAAGCAAACAAACACACCTCCAGAATACCCCCATAACCTGTTAGCTTAATACAAGCTAATAACTATGTATATCTTCAAATAATGAAGTTTTACGTTCCTAATAGGAACATTTGTGCCAAATAGACAGCTGTTAACACAGGCCCTATTTAAACTGAAATTGAAATTCTATTTGCTAAGAAACACCTTATTGTCTGTGCTTCTACTTACATTAATTAGTTTGTTCTTTGTTTTATCTTTACTCCCCCAGATGTGAAAACAACTTGCATGGTTTTATAAATCATTAAGTATTACCCTTGAAGAAATGAGTATTCTGTCTTTTATTGCCCTGTTAAAAGCTTGTGTCCATGGGAGCATAAGAGGAAAAAGAAAAAAAATGTACTCCTCTACTACAGCCTGAAAGACCAGCTAAAACATTTATTGCTAGAGGAAATTTCCTCATTATATTCAATGTTTTCATTTTTACTTGTTTCCACTTAAAATGGGTTATTAGATTAAGCCAAGTGTCTTAATCTAGACATTCACTTATGCCAAAGTAAGAAAAGATATATCACCTCTACACATAACACTTCATCCCCCCATCAGCAGTCCAAGATTACAGCTAATTAATTTAAACATGGCTTTGTCCATCTTATCTTCTCTTTTTATACTGTAATACCTACATTCCTTAATACCAAAAAAATAAGAAAGAAAGAAAGAGAAGAGGAAGAAGTAAGGAAAAAAGGGCATCTGTTTACTTTAATAATTGTATCACATATAAGAACAACTAAAATACTTCACTAATAAATATGCAATTTATATTGTGAAAAGTTTCTTTGAAATCTATTAAGAACAGAAATTGTGTTACAGCTACTTTTTTCTTTTCTCTTCCCCTCCGCTCAGAGTCCTTTCAAACATTAATGACATGAAGTGAAGCAATGCTTTTCAGTTTCCAAGTTTATCCAAGTCTCCAAAAATCCACTCTTTAAAACTTATTCTTATATAGCCAATAGCCATATTTCACAAATGTGACTGATATTTTGCACTCTCACATTTACTTAGTAATTTCCATGTTGCTGGTTTTCTTCCTGTTCATCTCCATCAACCAACTACAGATTCTGGTTCAATTCCACAGTATTCATGATTCGTCTGGTCAATTCCTGTACATCCTCTGTCTCACAATCATTTTATTTTTGGAAAAGTGGAAAAGCTTTCACTAGCAAAATCTAGCCATGTGTTATTATGTAAAGAATGAGAAGCAGAGTCCCCATCTGCTTGATGGCTCATTTTTCATTGGACACATTTTTGCATTTCCTCCTTAGCCTGTTCTACATCAAAAATTATTTTGATCCTCCATGAAAAAATAATCTGAAGATAGCTGGATACACCATATTGAATCTCACACCTGCTTCTCATTATTCCCTTATTACTAGAATAAATTTCTCTTCTGCCTGGTGTATCATGAATAATCATTTTCCATAAACACTCTACTGTCTCCAACTTTTAATACTTTGCCCATTTACTGCAGTTTTGTCAAGATCAACTCATTCTGCTGGTAGGCCTACATTAATAAAGGTCTTGTCTACTTTCTCATGGCCAGAGTTGGAGTATACATATGGTGTGACCTTTCAATTAACAGCTCCTGCTGTGGAATATCAGTCCAATTGCTTATGTGTGCCTTCATAAAATTAATATGTTCTGTTCATTTCAGTTTCTCTGGTATAGCAGAAAATCTTATATTTTTCCCTACATGCACTGTCTTCAAATTCTAACATTTTTGAAACATCTTTTCTTCAGCAGTCTCTTACTCAGCCAGCCTTTCCTTCATTTTGACAACTGATTTTTACAGTTTTATCAACTCATCTAAATATCTGTTTAAAGCTTATTCCATTTTCCAACCTTTTATTTGAGCTGATATATTCCTTCAGTGTTTTGTTTATTTTAATCAGCACTGATCACATTTGACTTATTTTTTCCTATAGATTACCGGAAGCCAGGTCTTGCACCAAACTGGACATTGAACTGCTTTTTACTGGGTAGCTACAGGATTTGTCCTAGTCAGTATTTTCTATTCATCTTTCCTAGTTGATTTTCTTTCAGGCTCTCTTAGTTTCTTCTTGGCAGGCATCTAGGCGGTGTAATTACTAACCAGTAACTGAATTTTATTCAAGCTGACAATATCGCTGGCTGTTGTTTCTCACTTTCTATTTTCACTCTGGAAGAGGTGAAGCTAAGCTGTTGATCATTGTGCAGCCATTTTGGAACTCTAAGCTTATACCATTACAACATGTTCTCTTTAGCTATTTTCAGACTGTACACTTGTTTTGGCTTCTGTTACTTACCTGAATGTTTAGTGACACTGAATAATTAGATAAAGCTCCCTGTCCTTCACATCAGGATAAGGATATGTGGATTCATATACTTTCTTTACTTCTTTCAACAAGCTGTCATTTTTATTCAAGTTATTATGTTTGTTTACACTGTAGATGAAAACTGTTATAATCAAACTGCAGAAAAGTTAAAAATGTTTCCTTGTTTTAGCTTCGCAAAGGAGATCTATTTTTAAAATACGGATATTATTCTTATCAGAATCAAAGATAACCAGGTTTATTATCCTTAATCATAAATTGTTTGAATCAGCACACAATTGCATGTAAAACATTCAAATGATTGGAACATCCCATTTTAAAAACAGCAACACTTTAACTATCTCACGATACACAAACATAATTGTTTCTTGCAGAGGCAAGCCTCCCTGCACTTCCAATCTGGGGACAAGTACACATTCCACAGATATCTATAGGTAAATACTTTAAGGCTGTAAAAATGTGATGAGCAAATCAGAGATGGAAAATATTAAAAATGTATCCTTCTCTGACTCTGAAAATTACATATAAAATACAGTTAGTTCTTACTTACTGAAAATTTGACTCCTGGAACCCAATGCTTTTAATGTAGTGATGTTCTGAGTTTTATTACTGCAGTACTCAACAACACACAGGCTTCCTAAAGAATCCATTTAATCTAATAGTTGGTTTGTCTCTTGATGTTTGAATCTTCTGTTTTTGTCCCTCAAAATTGTTGTATCTATTTTGTCAGATCAGCCAGTTTTTTGTATAATTCAGATACAGATTCATATTTTATATTATAAAGTATAGTAGTCCTGATAACTTTACTTAAGAGAATTTATTGAGATGTTTATATATAATATTTAGAATGTATACGTATGACAGTGAAGGCAGTCTTTTTTGATGTAAGACCCTATTAAATGTTTGTTCTACGCTATGCTGCTTCGCTTCAACTTTATGTTTTCGTTATATAATAAGAGAAGTTCTTAGAACAGCATTCTGTCTTGATGTGCACTTGATAAACAAGTTTTATGAACTTTTATCTCCTAAAATCATAAAACTGAGAGGAAGAGAAGGAGTGAGACCATTTATTTAATAAAAAATGAGGTTTTGCTTTTCATTTTAGGCTACTTTATAAGAATGGATAATTGTCTGAATAACAGCCTGCATATAAATCTAAAACATCCAAACCAAAGGATAACATGTCACACAAACAAACCATTCAGTAAAAAATGCATGAAAGGCCCAGCCAAGCTAGGTCTTCACCGTGCAAAACCTTAAACCTACTGTAGTGAAGGTTCATTCCATATATGCAAATAACCCCTTAAGGACATACCAGTGCTTCAGCTACATGGTATCTGAATTCCCATGGCTTTTTACTTTTTTTTTTTTTAAGTCTTTAAGTGTGCATCCGGCCATAAAGTCAAACACCACTAGCTGTAGACATGCATATTTTGGACAGACCACATTGTAGAAAGCTAAAACAGACAAACCATTCAGTAAAAGTTCAAAAAAGACCCAGCCAAGCTAGAGTCTTCACTGTGTAAAACATAGCTTCATGTGGCGAGAAGGACTAAAAAATATCAGATAGGCAATATTCGTTATAACATGTAGCTTTATAGCTTATGTAAACAACATTTTAGCCCTATAATAACTAAACAAATGAATACTGATAGGAGATTGTAATGCAGTTTTGGGTAGGAAACGAGAGAGAACACATTGAAAAAACAACATTTATTATAAATTATATTTACAGCTTTCAAAAAGGCTCACAAGCAAATTATAACTTGCCAATTCCAGGAGACGGAAAAATCCAAAGTAATCACATAGATTTTAAAGTAAAACCATTCTCAATTATTGTTATGACTTTGTAGCAAATGTAAGGTTATATAAAATACAGATCTCTGATACTGGGTCCATGTTTTACTCTCACCACATGGCATGCAGACTTTTTACATGAATAAATTATGTTTTTTGGTAAGCAGCCATACTTTTTGAAGTGTTGAACTATTTCCTGATCTCTAGGTTTTCACAATTTAAAACTGAGTACCATGAAAACAGTTTATATAACAAGACAGATCATGCAACAAGAATTTCTATTTGGACATTACTGTGTAACAAAGTAATAAAAATACAATGTTCAAAATGCATTAAAAATGGATCTCATCAAGATGAATTATATTACACTTCACTTTGTCAGATAATGCAACATCTTAATATGACTTGCAAATATTATAACACAGATCTGTATGGGAAAACTTTGACCCTTGTCTGGGGTTTGAGTTTTTCCTTCCTATTGAGTTGTTAATATAATGCTAGGTTCATAGTTCGTTCTGCATTGGATGCTTATGTGTTTAAAAAATCTACTTCATGGTGATTTCCCAAATGAAAGACAAAACAGCTGTTGGGGAAAAACAGGAATCGAACTGTCCAGAGACTCCTTCTTAGGCCAATGGCAGTAGCAACTGCATGGAATGCGGGGTGGTCTGGGTTCAATTCCCAAAAAAGGATCAGAGTTTTTCATTTGTGCTTAATTGTTAATACAATACTAGATTCATAGATTGTACTACACTGAAGAAAATAGTCATTGAGAAATAGGACCATTCAATTTAATATGGTATATGGACTGTATCTCTTTCCTTGAGAATTAATCAGAGAAATTCAGATTGTTCTCCTTCCTTCTGGCAAGGTTGTAGTCAAATAGGTTCATGGTTACCTTTTTGGTGGGATTGCATCATTATAAAAGTGTGATGGACTGAAAAGTAACAGTTTATCTCTAGCATTACAACCACTAATATAAATCTAAAATTGTAATCAGGTTATTAATGTGCCCCCTTACAAAATGATCAAAATAAGAATCTGTACACTTTCCCTTCTTAATAACTGAAGGTTTAATGCTATTTAAATGTATTCAGTTAATGGGCCTTTTTATGCCTGAATGGTGGACTATGTTTCTTTTGTTTGTATATGCAGAAGAAACTGCAGTTGTCTTTAAGTTCTGTAAAACAAAGATGTCTATGATAATTTCTGCATTATCTCAACTTTCTTTCTTTCCTCCCTGACTTCTTTCTCTCTATATTTCTGTTTGTTTTCAAACTGTTCTTGCTTTTTATGATTTTTATTTCAATATCATGATTTAGAAACTGTCGCTACATATTTCCTAAGGTTCAAAATGTATCTCAAAGATTAGCTCTATACAAATAACAACTGTGATTATCTGAAATTACTTTACTCTATTACCCACAATTATATTTAATATAGAAAACTTTAAGAGTTCTTATGAAATGAAAACAAAAGACCTGTCAAAGGTCCTTACATGGTTTATGTAGGCCACTGTTACTCTAAGAATTTCAACAATTGCCTCAGTCATGTAATCATAGAAGCCAATTGTGATATTGTCATAACATATCATATCATATCATTTAATATATCATATTAATGAGCCAAGGCCAGCTGTCTTGTATACCTGTGAACAGGTCTATACATTATTTCTTTTTCAAATGATTTAAACCAGTCTTGGGTTTGTTTGTGTTCTTATACTTTTAAGACCCACAGGTAAGTTGTTCCAAAAATTAACTACTATTTGAAAAAAAAACAGTTTCTTAGTACATGGTTTCAGTTTAAGGTTCTTATCCATCTTTCCTTAATTCTTCTTGATTCTAACAAACTAAGGCAATTAAATATATTTTTTTAAATACTTTATGAACTAGTTAGAGGTCCATCATTTTGTCATATGTAAGAGATAAAAGACATTCATTCTGTAGCTTTTCTTCTGATTTCAAACCTATAATGCCATGTTTGGTTTAGTATGCTGCTTCTGATTTTTTTAAGCTTCTGTATGTATCATTAAGTGCTGTGATGCCCAATGGAATGGGTTCTTATTACGTTATCGAAAGATAACATAATCGAATGGCCAAAACATCAAAATGGCCACATTTTGTAGTTTGAATTGTGGGATTGCAGTACAGTGAAGATTGTGATATTTGCACTTTCCTCACTGTAGTGTGATCTCAGATTTGGAATATAAATTTAGTGGGGGGTGGGGGGGCACAGCCCCCCACAATAAAAGTTTCAAAATGCGTCCATTTCGGTGTTTCGGCCGTTTGATTACATTATTTTTTGATAACGTAATATGAACCCAATGGAACTGCCGTATTTGAGTTTGGATCTAATCAAGCTGGAAGGCAGCCCAGTTATAACTTTACTCTTTCTCATATGGAGGCACTTATGCATACAACATACAGTATTACATGCTGATGCACTTATGTCATTAATGCCTTCATTGAAATGTTATTTCTGTTGTGTTAAGACATAGTTCTAGTTTAAAAAAAATACATACATTTAGTTGTCTCAACATTGAATACTTTATTATTATTGCTAGAGGCCGATATAAATAGAATGAGTTATTTAGGGATGGTAGTTAGACATGACGCACTATCTAGTGATAGTGTTTTCCATTTTAATGTCACCCATATAGTCCAAATAGAAGACAACTATGGAAAATCTTCTTCAGAAAATAAAGATTATTTTTTTATTTATATTTATACTTTGTTGGCTGGGTTACTCCCACTAGGCTACTGGCTTATTTACATAAGATACTCAAGGTAGTATTTATACTGAGTAAGAGAAATTTAGCCAAGACACCAGGGAATATCCTCTACTTTTCAAGGAGAGGAAGTGAAGCACTCTCTCGAGCTGCTATTCCTGCAGTTTTGGGAATTCCAGGATGGAAGAGAGTGCAGCTGAAATGAAGAGAGAAACAGGAGAAAAGTTACTGAAGAAAGGAGAAGGAGATAAAATAACTGTTACAGAGTTGGAAATTGGAGGACAGGGGACACAAGCACTGGTATATTTAATGAACCAGACAGATCCAAAAGAACAAGATGAAGCATGATGGAGAAAGTTTTACAGGCGGAAGAAACTGAGAGACTGAAAACAGAAGCAACTGCTGCTGAAGGGAAAATGGAGCTATTCTTGGCTGGTTGCATAGACAGTTTTAAGGGTTTACCTTTGCAAGAGAGATTTTTTTTTTTTGTTATAAGAAATAAAATGTTATGCAGATACAGCAAAGCAAGGAAGAATGAAAAAAGGAACTGAGAGGAGACAAAGATTTCTAGTTTCTTAACAGCCATAGAAAAGACCAACAGTAATAATAATAAAAAGTAAAAATGATTGCACTGAGAACAGTTGTTACAGTATGGCTAGTACTATTTTGCCACTAGGGTTGGACATTAAGGATGTGAGAACATTAACTTATTTAGTAGATGACATTTTTTTGTGAAGTGACATTTGAAACTTTAACTTCCTAGAAAAAAATTATGACTGAGACTGAAAAAAACAATATAGTAGCATTATGGAAAGACTATTTGTTTCATAGCTTGGGGCTACAACTGAAAAAAAGAAAATAAATGTACATTTTAAGACTTCAGATATGAATGAGCACAAGTTAAGACAGTATTTTCTTTAAGTGTGTGTTGAAGTACATGAAGTTAAAATATGTGATTAAAGAAATGTATAGACTGGAGGTTGAGAAATGTTGGTAACAATGGATGTCAAGAATGGAAAAATTCAACATATTTCTAATACAATAATTGTGACTGCTAAGAGAGGAGTTGTTAGGTACTGGGGCCAACTTAAAGCATTTTAGTTCAGCAGGATGAAAGTTATTTAGTACAAGCATGTACCAAATAAAGCTGTGATGAATGTGTGAAAAGGGATCATACAGTAAAAAACTGTAGGGCTTTTAGCTGAAAATGCAAAGAATGTGGAAGAGGAAAGCTCAGAAGGAAGACAAACAGTAAAAAGTACTACTACAGAAGATGTTGAAGGAGAGCATAACAGGGGAAGGGGATACAGAAGAAAGGCTAAAAGGTGAAGACATAGTTTGAAAAGAAATTACACTTCAAAATATCATTATTAATACACAGAAAGAAAACATATTTGCACTTTCAGAATGTGCAGAGAAAGAAGAGGAAGACATGGAGACTGGTGAGCAACAAAATAATGAAAAATTAGTTGGTGGAAGACTTAGGAGATGGAAAAGAAAAATAAGACCTGGAAGTAAAGCATTTATAAAAAAAAAAGGAAAAGGACATGTAGGAATTTTATTATCAAATGTGAATAGCATTAGAAATTATATAATAGGTTTGGTGGTAGTGGAATGGTGCAAAAATAAAAATTCATTAATTTGTTTGTGAGAGACCAGCTGTAACAAAGGAGAAACAAGGAAAAGAATACAGGCAGTATGGGATGGGGCTAAATTGTTTGGTAGGAAATGAGAAGTTCAGGAATAGACATTCTTATAAAAATGAAGAAATAAAATGTATAGATGTAGCAACAGTAGTATCATGATGGTAGTGATACTTGGTATGAGTATGTGACAAAAATTTCAGATTAATAGTAATTTATATGTATACTAATTTAACAGACAGAAAACAGTTTCAAGAAATTCAACATGTCAGTACGGATGGCAGAATATATTAAATGTAACTTGAGGAAAGAAAAGGGAAAATATGCAGGATATAAAGATGTTAAGGGAATTAATAAAATATGTAGTTTTGAAAGTAAGAAAGAATAGAGGATGAACATTCAAAAGAGGAGATTTTAAGACTGAAGCTGATTATTTAGTTCACTCTAAAGATGTGAAAGAAATAACAAGGGGTACAGGTGACTGGGTTTTTGGATCATACAGCAATGTGGGCAAGAATAGGGAAATACTGGAAAATAATAAAGGAGAAAAATGGATAAAGAGATTAATTGCAGGGTTTAATAAAGGAGAAATAAATGATAAGAGGGAAAAAGAAATGTTATGGAAAGATCATGTGACAATGGGACCATTTTTAAACATTTGACACATTAATTGGTAAAGTACGAGAAGCATAAAAATATATATTTAGAAGTGGAATGCATAAAAAAATAAGATGAAATATAAAGAAATTCTATGAACATATGATAGAAAAAGAAGTGGCAAAATAAGGGAAATAGAAAAAAAAGGTATATAAAAAGAATATACAAAGGCAAAGATTTATTTTTCTGAAAGGAAAGAAAGAGGAGGTTTCTCCTTATTTAGGAAAATATGTAAAAATGAGAAAAGGAAGGGTGGATGCTATCTTAGATGGCAAAGGAGACATAAAATACAAGCAAGAAGATATTATGAAGGTGGTAGAGAATTTTGCAAAGAAAATATATGAATAAGAGAAAATGGATGGGCAAGAACACTAGAAAGTGGAAAAATCTAAAAAAGTAAAGATGTTTTTAAGGAAATTATGCAACAATAGAAGAAATACAAATGATGATACATGAAGGTAAGAATGAAACAACACCATGATTGAATGGTATAAATTATGAGTATTGTATGGAAATGATTAAATATGAAATAATTTATTTTGTTTAATATTAAATGGTATAAAGGAAGAAGACGTGGTGGAATTATAAAATGTATAATGAAACAGATGTAAGAAAATATATAAATAATTGGAGGCTTATGTCACTAGTGAATACTGCCTATAAACTATTTATGAAAACACTACAAAAAAGATGGATATAGTATTGGTTGAAGTAGTAGAAGAAGTGACCAAAAAATTCTAAAAGGTAGAGAAGTAAAATAAATGTTAATTATAGTGAAAGATGTTGAAGAGATGATACCGAATTAAAATAAAGAAGTAAGAATAATAGCATGTGACATAGCTAAGGCATTTGATAAAGTGAGCTATGAAGCAATTAACAGATTTTAGTGACATGTTGTACAAGAGAAATATATTAATGTAGTAAAGAAATGTTATGAAAATTCATAGGTATAAGTCATGATAAATGAATGAGCTGGGAACATAAGTATTAAGAGAGGGACAAAACAGGGATGCCCAGTAAGTAATGTACTTATTTGTAATAGTATTTGTATTAGTAATGAATGTAGTACTACAGAAATGTATATATGAAATGAAGGATGCAAGAAGAAAGATGGAAGGAAATGTTACATTACCAATATTTACGACATATGCAGATGATTTACTTTTAATAACAAAAATCAAGGGCTGGATAAGTTAGATTGTAATAAGGATCAGAAACCTATTAAAAATTTGGTCTGCAGTTAAAATGAGATGTAAGTGATTTTGGTGAGATACAAAATAAAGAAATGGAACATATTTTGCAAGACAGAAAATAAACATTTTGGGGTGACATTTGGTGACTATTAAAGTATAACAAGTCAATGAAAAGACGTATTTGAACAAATAAAAAATGTTAGCTTCATGGAGAAGATTTTATTTGTCATTTTCAGAAAAATACATATGTGGAATGCTTATATATTAGGAAAAATAGCATATTTATGGGGAATAGATATGTTTCCCAGTCCAAATCAAAAAGAGTTATTAGAGTTTTTTAGCTTCATTTTAGACTGAAGGCTGAACCCAGTGAGAAGAGGGGTAATTTATAATAAAAACGATTAACGTGATTTGAATTAAAAAAAAATCCCAGTAGTGCATTTAGCACATATGCATTTATTTTGACTAGTGAGAAAGGTGAAATAAAGATAAAAAACTGAAAGGTAAGATATTCAATGAAAAAATACAAAGATTTTTAGGAAAAAAAAAACAGGGAAAAGAAAAGAAAAAAGGAGAAGAGGGTAGAATAAAAAAATATGAAAATGCCATGAAATTATGGAAGTTAAAATTAAAGAGTTTGCTGGAAAAAGAAAATAATGGTATAATCTGATTTTAGAAAAAATGGCATGCCCATGGAAGGAATTAAAAGAAGATAAAAAATGGCAATAAAGTGCAAATGATGTTTATGGAGAATTTTATTATAAAGTTACCAGTGAAAGAGAATATGAAATATAACATGATGGAGGAATGCACATGTGCTGTCTGTAGTGAAGAAGAATCAACAAAACATTGTTTTTTGGATTGCAAAAAGGATAATGAATTTTGGAAAAAGTTTAAAAACTTATTTCTATGGGAAGGATTAAAAGGTATAACTATGAATACAATATTGTATGGGAGGTATGCTAAGGTAAAGAAATATAATATTGATAAATGGGATTAAGTACTGCTTGTGAAAATATGGTTGCTGTGAAAAAAAAGGTGTGACAATTTGTTATATAACAATAAAATGGAAGAGGATGATGTATTTGCTGAAATAAGAAGGCGTTGTGGAAGAAAGGGTGGGGATAGGAGGTAAATATATAAGAAAAAATAATGAACGAAATACAATTGCTTAGTTAAATTCTTTTGTGTTGATTATAAATAATTTTAAACATTGATATAACGCCCCATTGGCATGTACTGTACAAAGCACCTGCAGCAACCGGAGAGATCTCAGAGGTTTCTAACAAGGAAGATCAAGGGGCTCCAGCATGTGCCTTACACAAACCAACTAAAGTTCCTGTCACTAAACTCAGTATCATATAGACTTCTTAGGGGAGACATATGTCTGGTCTACAGAGCAATACAAAACACAAACTTTGTACAAGTAAAAGATGAATACTCCTCCTTGGCTCCTTAAGTCACAAACTCTTATACCAAAACTCCTTCATTGTTTTCTTGAGCTGACACTCCCAAAAAAACAAATCATATTGTCTTTGATCACAAAAATCTCTCTTAATCTCCAGCCACCTCACAATACTCCAGTGCACTAATCACAGCTTCACAGTAATAATACCTTATGACACCCAAACCTAATGAACTTGCTTTATATCAGTAAATCAAATGGGACTAGAGCTACCCATTCCAGGGATCTAAATATGGCCTGTGACTTAAATAGGACATGCTGGAGGGACAGATTTATCTCTCAGCAACTGCTGTGTCTTTAAATCAGGCTACCAATTTGTGTGAAACAGAGCACCTCTGTGACACTGTTTAAGAGGAGCCTGGATGAGTGGATGGGACACCATAAATTCTTTCAAGGATAGCACCCACAACCTCCTGGACATGGGCAGTCATCATTAAATGCAATCTTGGGTATTGACTAGCATTTTTATGGTATTTTATTGGGATCAAACAGCTAGGCTTAAAAATAATCTCCTATGATCCTATGATGTTACATTAAGAAAATAAGCTGCAACTAGTGGTGGAACATTTTACTATGCACACTTGTGATTCATACTTAACAGATTTTTTTTCTTGAATAATTTATCTAAAAATACCTTTGCACAAGTTTGCCATGCTAATATGAATGAGATTTGTCTGTAATGTATAGCAGCTGATCTTTCTTTATTTTTACAAATTGGTTTGGGTATGATAGTTTCCAAGTCTCTGGTGTAACACATTCATCAAAACTATTTTTAAATATAATACCTAGTGCTGCTGCCAATTACCTAAAGTGTGTATTGATATATTTATTAGTAATAAACAAAAGGGCTTTGCATAGATGTGCCCTAAGCTTATATTGACAGTATAGATACTCTACAGCTGAATACAGAGTTTAAAGTAATTTAGCAATTTTAGCCATTCCAGTGGCATACAGGGATGAATCCCTGATTATTACCCAGGCAACTTGGGCTTAATTAGTGACTCGGGCAACCAATGGATGTGGCAGGCATGGTTCCATCCTGGGTGGGTGTACCTATGGGCATCTACAGTGTCAATCTCTGTTGGAGGCTGGGGAAGGCACATTGGTAGGCATGCTTAAAGAGAAGAATAGGTTGGAGACATGGCTGAAGTGTTGTGGGGGTAGGGTGACTCATTGCACATCTTCACTGCATTCCTACCATCCCTACCCCCCCAGGATACCATTAGGTAGACAGGGGAGGGGAGAAATGGGTAGATCATAAGTAACTCCCCCCCCCAATGGTAGCGCAGATGTGCCAAGCCCCTGGATGCATAGCTCCTTAACAGCCCCAGAAACACCGTATTGAATGTTTGGGTGGGTATGGAGATAGCTCATAGACCTGGTGTGGGCAGGTACTAGATACTGTGTCAGTATCATGAAGGGCAGAGAGGAACACCAAAAACAACAAAAAAAGTAGTATAGCAAGTTTACAAACTATTAATGCTTATTACAAAAATTATGTCATATGTTTACTACTGCCCAATATCACATCATTGCTACTAAAACTACATTTAGTGCAACCTTTCACTAGGGCCAAAATGTCAGTTACACCATAAAGATAAGTAAGATTTATAGAATCTCAAGCCAATCTAAAGCATATGCACTTACTTTCAAAAGGGGAATCAATTATATCATTTACAAGTAATATCATCCATCATCAAAGCATCCATACTCAGTTTATAGACATATCTTTTCCTGCGCTATTATCCAGTGATAAAAAAAATTCTGGGCACCCACCTTACCTTATCCTGCTATGGCTCCCCATGTTGGCAGCCAAATGATGGATAGTTATGACCCTAAGAATAAACATGGCTATATGTGGCACATTGAGGACCAACAGGAGATAAGGATGGTATGGAAATATGGGGACCACAATTAAAGAAGATGTTTTTATTATCCATAATGACATTTATTTATTTATTTATTGCAGTTGGTTTACCAGGATAGTCCATTGGGCCACAAGGAACCCGTTTTCAATGGAGTCCTGGGGAGAAAAGCTCCAAAAATACATTTTACATACTTACAAACATATATTCACACATACATTCAAAGTTTAACAATAAGGTAAAAAAGCAAAAAATGTACAGCTAAATACATTGTGCAGAAAAACGTAATAATTATTATTTAGCACAGAAATATCCATTTATACAGAGTAGTTAGGAAAACTTAGTCACTAGAATGTTAGAGGAGGTTCAGTGACATGATGAAGTGGTGGAAGAAGAGAATATGTGGACTTATCTAATAATTTCTATAGAATTTTGGGTATAGTAAGATGTAGCAGAGTACTGAGGGATGAGAGAAGGAGAAGAGTAGGTTATGTAGGGTGGGAGCAGGAGCATTCCCACTGAGATGCTAGGTGTGTATAGAGAGATTTTTTGAAAGCAGAGTGATTAGAGGTGGTGCAGATGAGTGATGGAAGGGAGTTCCAGATGCGATCATTAACATTCAGCATTTTTTTTTTAGTTTTGGAGAAACTGAGTGACAGCAGCAATGAGTGAAGAAGCAAAAAAACTTTACACTACTGTATTTAGATTACAGTCAAGACAAGCCTCATACTATATACTGAATTGGTTTAGAAGAGGTATAGTGGTGGGAGGAACAGATTCTCCCACCACTAAAAGTGGCAATTGGACCTACACTGTAGGTTAACAATTAGGTCTAAAGGCTAACCACAATTTACCAAAATGGAAATGAACCAAAATAAAAGCATTGCAGAAAGGACCAAAGTAAGAAGAGATATGAAGAGCATATAACAATGGAAGTTGGAAGATTTGGCTAATCTCAACTTGGAGCGCACAATTAGAGAATGCCAAAAAAAATTAAGATACTTGAAGCAAAAATAAGTTCTAAGCAGGAAACAACAAAGCATACTAGAAGATCTTATTCGGGAATAAAAAAATGACACCAATTACTAATAAAAGGAATAGTCTATCATTTCAGAGCCTAGTTGTCTACAAATGAGGAACAGGAAAATGCATTAAAGAGATAAAAGAACTCAGGAAGTGTTCTAGTGCAACTTGGATCTATGGATGGGTAATAGAAAATTTAGACCAGGACATCCCCGGTATTACCAATGGACAAAGCCAGCTACTAAATACTTTACCCATGCATGGGTCCCCTCAAATTATTTATGGTATTATCACAGTTATTATCACTAGGAATAATATATAATTATCTACCATGGGATGAGTAAGGCCAATCTAATACCAAATGGGGTAGGTGAATTCAAGCTCCTAAAGGAAAATTTGGTAGGCTTAGAATGCTAGCCTAATACTGTCCCATGAACCTATGAAACTATTTAGTTTGAAGTTTTAATAAGAACAGCAAAGTTTACAGAATGCCAAAATAAATTCCCAAATAAGAGGGGATAAACCAGACCAACCATGACAAAGAAGAAAAAGATGTGAATATGATCAAATAATTAATTGGCAGGTAAGCTTTCAATTCAGCACTGAAAGCTGTAATAACCAGGTAGCCAGGGATCATAAAATAAAAAGTATGATAGTGTTTGTTATACAGGAAACTGAAATTAAAGTACTAACAAGAAGTCCTAAGTCTAGATGGACTTTACAATAGAATGCTTAAACAATTAGCAACAAACCTAGGAGGCACTTTAGCACTGAAAGGTGCAATAACCAGGTAGTCAGAGTTGCAAACCCATAAATAGTTAAGACATTGCAATTAAAGATGCCCTAGTAGCACTGAAGGTTTTGAAGCACTGGATCCAGATGAGATTTAGAAATATATGCTCAAACAACTAGCAACAAAACATGTTCCATACAATAGGAACACCGGAAAAGAGCTATGCTCAGTGTCTGAAAATAGTCTTATATTATTCCAGTCTACAAAAGAAAAGATAGTGCCAATGGCAAAATTAATTATAGACTCCTTAACCTTCTAAATGGAGTAAGAAGGGTACTGGAGAACATAATACCTAACAGTATGTGGTACAGCCTCTGCAGGAATGGTAACAATGACTTGTGATGGCAATCTTTGCTAACAATTTGGTATTCTAGGAGGCAACATCAAAATTCTTGGATATGGGCAGAGAGGTGGACTGTACTTTTTTGGAATTTAGCAAGGCTTTGATGTGGCAGGCCCCAAATTATATAGTTTATAGAGTCATACATTCTTACTAAGTTTACAGCCAAGACGAGCATTGAGAAAATCAATTACATCTCCCAGTGCTGGTGGGAGACTAAGAATGTCCTCGTTTATGCAAATTTTCCTCAAATATCCCAAGTAAAAATTTGTGACCACCCACCCAGTCATCCAGACTGGCTTTAAACATTGCTCAGAAAGTACTTTACTTGATATATAAGGGGAGACTATTCCAAAATAGGCAATGTAGTGAGTTAGGACCTCTTGTGCTGTCTGGCACTCATGATATTGTAGGTTTATGTCTCTAGAGCAGGTGTTTACTTTACCACTATTCAGATAAAAGGCTTCAAATAGTGCCAAATCATTCCTAGCATGAAAGACTAAGCTGAAATCACCCCTCAGGAGTAAATATAGCATCAAAGCACCAGTCAGTGAGTGGGGTGGGGTCTACATCAACCGCAAGGGCTACACCTCCATCAAATGCTCGGTTGTGTGCGATGCCCAGGGCATTATAATGAATGTGTGTGCTGGCTGCCCTGGAAGCTATCATGATTCCCACATCTGGCATCTGAGGCAGCTGTACCAAAGATTTGACAATGGGTACATCCCTTACAGTCACCTAGTGGGGGATGCTGGTTACTCACTGGAGCCATGGTTGATGACATGGTTGATGCACACACATCCGAACAAGAACTCCATAATGAGGTACACGCGCAGGCCAGAATCATAATAGAGTGTGTGTTTGGGATGCTCAAGTTATGGTTCCGGTGCCTGGATACATCCAGTGGAGCCTTGCATTACTCACCAGCTACATTTACCCAAATTGTTATCGTATGTGCCATGCTACACAATATGATCCTGTGGAAACAGATGCAGCAGGAACAGCATGGGGCAGGGCCACACAGCCCCCAACCAATGCCAAGGCCTGCACAGGCACAGAGTGACTCGGAGGAGGAACAACCTGAACCTGCCCCAGTAGGCAGATAGAGGCATGCCTAGTATGCCCTGGCCTTGCAAGGAGACAACACATAGCACATACACTGACACAGTAGGGACCCAGGGAATGACACCTCTCTCTGACTCGCACATACAGTAAAAGGAATGCCAAACATGATACTACCTGTGCTCAACCATGTATAGGGAGTGTACTATGTGCATCTGACATAGGCAGCTCCCAGCACCATCCTCAATACTGGCGCACCCACAAGGTAAGTCAGTCTCCTTACCAATTGCCGATTGGAGTAGTATGTGTTTTACTTGTATCTATGGTACGGATGTGAGTATGCAAGGGAATCGGGTGGCTGAATGATATGCCAGCAGATAGTAGACACCTATAGTGGCACCATGAGATCTGTATCAAATACTGGTGTCACCACAGTAGCCAGTACTACACATGGCGATAAAACCCACTGCAGGAAATGTGCTGGGCCACATGTGTGTCCATATGACTCACACATGCCAGTCAGGGAGGTTCACATAGAGAACAACAGTCTCAGCCAGCAGGACAGGTGTATACAAACACAAACAAAGGCTGTGCTAAGGCCTCTGAATGATGGCTATGGGTAACCCCCCCCCCCCAGGCCTATACAGACAGACTACATCAGGTCAGGCAGTGGGATGTTAGTTCTGAAGGGTAGGAAGTCAGAAACTAATATGTAGGTCAATTAAACCTAAGACCTGTAGTACACCGATATGCCTCTAGTCAGCATGATAGGTTAGAATACAGAATGAAATGGAGTACCTGACATAACAGTACAGTCATAGCAAATGTGTACACGTGTCACGTGTGCCCCCCCCCATCCTATGCAGAAATGTAGAAACAGTCAGGTGTGCCCCCCCATCCTATGTAGAAATGTAGAAATAGTCAGGTGTGCTCCCCCATCCTGTGTAGAAATGTAGAAACAGCTGGGTGTGCCCCCCCCACTCCTGTGTAGAAATGTAAAAACAGTCAGGTGTGCCCCCCAACCCAACTTAGAAATGAAGTAGCAGTCAGGTGTGCCCCCCAATCCTATTTAGAAATGTAGTGATGGTCTGGTGTGCCCCCAACCAATCCCATGTACACACGTTGTAACAGTCAGGTGCCCCCCCCAAATCCTATGTAGTAACATGTATGTGGTAGGTATAATACCAGTTGGGCACAGATGCCCAGAGGTGGCCAAGGTAGTAGGATAGATTGTAGCATTTGTACAATATGCAGGCATGTCTGTGTTAGGTTGGTGTGTGTTTCATATTGTGTGAGAGTGGTTAGTATGTATGCATGTTGAGGTATGACCTGGTGACCATTGCCCAGTACTGCTGATGACAGGCCCAAGTTCTCACAACTGCAGTGCCAGAGACAATTCCCACCAGTATAACACATGCTAGCAGTAAGCCTTTGTAAATGTATGGTGGTAATATGTGTCACCATCTAAAAGATTGACATGGCACGGCTGTTAGATATACAAGCAGTACATGGGGAAAGTACCCCAGACATACAGTATATAATGTGTAACTTTGAAATGGACACAGCCTTGGAATTGTACATACAGGAATGCATCACATTATCTGGGCCTGTAGTAGGGTATACCGGTGTTGTCTGCCCGAACAATTGCAGATCACAAAGGTGGTAGGACTGATGTATTGGGAAACAGCTGATGTACCTGCACATGCCAGGATAACTGGAATGCCCCATGAATATCTGTGCATCTGATGCAAGTAGTGTCCATAGCACACATGCACCCAGCTCACCCAAACACCACTCACTGGTACCTCTCTGGTCATATCCCTGCTGTTGGGAATGGGTACAATATGACCCCCACCTGTATTTGGCAATAGCAAAAGAATGCAGCATGCAACACAGGTGTCCCATGCAGGTGTGTCCCTAGCTGTAGGTAGCACCCTGCCAGCATCCACACCACCAAATCAATAATGATAGAAAGTATTAGCATGAACACCTAGCACACCTACCCTGTCACTCCAGGGGAATATACTGTATGGCGGTTTGGGACTGTAGGACTGACAGAATGCAACAGCCTTCCACAGCTGGCCCGCATCACCACCAAATGGTCTACAGGCCTCTGCCAAAGGCCTGTGTCTCACACGTACTGCCAATGCATGTTAAGTCATTGACACCCAAATAACAACATAGCACACTCCACATAAACCATATGTAAGGCCTTGTGGACAAACCACAGTAACATGTCCACCATGTCCCACTGCATGAACTGTGGACCAACACCAAAACACAGCTGTGATTAGGTGATAACCTTAGGGAAAGTATCAGAGAATGTATGCATAATGTATGGAAGAGGATAGAATAATGGGGGAGGGGGGTTGGGAGCATGGGCAGCATGGAATGTGCAAGGTCTGGCACACAGCTGTGTGCACACACTACCTCTGGCTGCAAACACATAAATGGGTGGCTACAAACCTGCCCGCACACCACAATAGGGGTAATGTCCTGACTCATGGCCCCTACCTCTGGGTAACCTATGTGAATCTGTACAGTGGTGAGGTATTGCCACAGCAAGATAAGGTCATACTGTCATGTTGATGGATGTACAAGAATGGAATCCTCTGCCAGCACTGCACCAAGGTGTTGAACCAGATACACAGACCCAGCAGCAAGTGTCTGTGGCTCCCCCTCCAGAATGGCATAACTTACCATGAATATGTAGGCATCTGCCCACAATACCGGACGCATCTGCATTCAACCTTGTTCCCCAGGACATCACTGTGAGCAAGAATGTCCACCTGACAGTACTTCAGGACATAAAACATCACAGCGTATAATAGTACACATGTTTGAATATCTCTGCTAACACCAGTACCATGTAGCAGAAGCAGCACAGACATAAGCACCTACAGTACACACTATCCCTTGCATAGTTTGTCCCCATATTGCCAAATGATCTATGGATACCCTGCAGAAACAGTTTGTTTCCTGTAGGTGTACAACACAAAGGTCTGCAGTGGAGTACAAACTACCTGGAATGGATCCACACATTTAATACAGAAGGGCATACTGGACATGCTCACACACTTAGAGAAATGAAGGCAATGTCAGACAACAAGATACTGAAAGGTCATACTGGGCATGCTCACACACAAACAAATGAAGCCCATGTCTGCAAACAACAGTGGACCATACATATTTGACAGTTGCAAATGTTAGTGCATACACTCCTCAGTATGCACCATTCATGCTTTGCACACACATTAGATAGGAATACAGACATATATCCAAGGACAACACACTATAATAAGGCACAAGTAGACATACATAGATGTGTGGAAGAGAGTGACTGTGACAAAGAGCCATCCATCATGAGGCCTGTCCCACCCAGCACACAGCCAAATGGCTACAACCACAGGATGTGTAAATGTCACTCACTGTAGAAATTAGCCACTGGTATCCATCAGCATTACAGACTATGTGGTGCAAGTGCTAGCTGTGCAACATGACTGTACTAGGCAGTCATCATCTAGCAGCTGTATACATGTACCTGCAGAATATAACCCTGCGTGTGCCTGCATGTGGTGTGTCAACCTCTAGATAAATGGGTTATGGCCCATGCACATGCACTGCCCTCCCCATAGCCCTACTATAACAAGCCTGTTGGTGTCATCCACTCTGAAATACATCTTTGGGAATAGACTAGCCCAGTAATCTCTGTGGCGCATCCTAAAATGTGTGATGCTGTAGTGTGATACACTAGTTAGGTAGGAGTTCTAATCCCAGACATGGCAACTGTGTGTGCATCTCTGTCTGTGTAGAGAGCAATGCTTTTTAGGCTACTCATACTCACTACAATTCAAATGCCCTACATTGGCAAGGCTGCTGATGTCATTCACTGTGAAATACACCTTTGGGAAAGGTGTAACCCAGTAATCACTGTGGCGCATCCTATAACTGGGTACTGCAGTGTGATAAACTAGTTAAGTATGAGCTGTAATCCCAGAGATGATAACTGTTTGTGTGTGTATGTCTCTGTGTAGGGAGCAATTCCTTTTTAGGCAACTCACACTCACTACAATTCAAATGCCCTGCTTCTGTAAGGCTTCTGATGCCATTCACTGTGAAGTACACCTTTGGGAAATGTGTAGCCCAGTAATGTCCGTGGTGCATCCTATAACTGCATAATGCTATAATGTGATAAACTAGTTAGGTAGGAGTTCTAATCTCAGACATAGCAAAAGTGTGCCTCTGTCTGTGTAGGGAGCAATGCTTTTTAGGCTAGTCACACTCACTACAATTAAAATGCCCTACTTTTGCAAGGCTGCTGATGTCTTTCACTGTGAAATACACCTTTGGGAAAGGTGTAGCTCAGTAATTTCTGTGGTGCATCCTCTAACAGTGCAATGCTTTAGTGTGATACAGTACTCTGGTAGGGGTTCTATTCCCACACATGGAAGGTGTGGATGTTTCTATGTATGTGTAAGGTGCAATGCTTTTAGGATAGTCACACTCACTACAGACCAAACGCCCTACTTTGGCAAGGCTGCTGATGTCATTCACTGTGAAATACACCTTTGGGAAAGGTGTAGCCCAGTAATCTCCGTGGTGTGTCCTATAACAGCATAATGCTTTAGTGTGATACAGTACTCTGGTAGGGGTTCTATTCCCACACATGGAAGGTGTGGATGTTTGTGTGTGTGTTTCTATGTCTGTGTAATTAGCAATGCTTTTTAGGCTAGTCACACTCACCACAATTCAAATGCCCTACTTTGGCAAGCCTGCTGATGTCATTCACTGTGAAATACACCTTTGGGGAAGGAGTACTCCAGTAATTACTGTGGAGTGTCCTATAACCACGTAGTGCTGTAGTGTAATAAACTAGTTAGGTAAGAGTTCTAATCCCAGACATGGCAGGTGTGTGCGTGTCTGTGTTTGTCATTCATATTCTGTGTGGAGGTGGCTATTAGTGTATAACAACTGGACTCATTGTGGAGTGGTTTTTGCAAATTTCTTATATGGTGGCCCTAGTATATGTCACAATGTCCACCTTACAGGGATAACAGATGTGAAATAGTTGAGAGGCTGGGGTACCAATCCATACCCCTACATGTGACATCAAGGCCTGGTGAACAAAGTTAGCAACCGTTGTATTACCCAGAGAACACTCTCAACCCATGCCTCATACAGAAACACACTTGGGTAGGCAACAACCGCTATGTTGGTAGTACCCTGCATATTGCCCACAGATTGTAAAGAAGTGTGATTGCAGTGGACTACAGGAGGCATGGCACCCTGTCCATCAGTCAAATAGGCACATACATGCAGAAAGTGCATTTTTACTATGTTCCCCACTGGACACCTGCAACACCTGTGGTGCCATCAAATGTGACCCACAAAGGACATACCATGCCTTAAACACATGCCCTGTATGGACAGATGCCACTGAAACCAGGAAATACCCGTATCATGCTATCAATGTAGGTGCAGGGTCAACCTGCTGTTCATTAACAGTTCCCACCACGAGGCCAGGACCGGCACAGCTGATGATAACAATCTGTTTACACAACACGGGTTGGACACCCCAGGTACAGTTCCACATGTCACTGTACATGCATGTGGGACATGTGCACATCCCAGACACTGTCCATGTCATGGACTAAAGAACACATACATGGCAAGCAATGCACAGCAATGGCCACACACAATAGTTACCCAGGTGCCTGGATGGTGAATACAATACCAACCTGCGTGGGCCAATCCAGACACTACATCCTCGAGCCACACTGCAAACCATTGTCAAGTGGCCTGATGCCAAGGTATACCCATCACCTAGCCTTGTATAGCCATCTGGCACAGTCAACCACTACACACCCATGAAGCAATGCACCCATGCATGTCAGTACTGGCACCCCATGTCTGTGTGTGTGGTGTATGATGCCTATGACCACATTCACACTTACTACAACCCCCATTGGCATACTGAAGCATGCTGTCTGATGTCAGACACCTCCACATACCCTTTGCCCATATAACTTCCGGATAACCCCTGTGGTGCATGTGATACCTGCACAGTACTGCATTGTGGCAAACTAACTAGTGAGGAGTTGTATTCCTGACCCTGCCAAGTGTGTCAATGTGTGTGGGTCCCTGAGAGAGTGTGGCTGTGTTGATGCTGACACCTGTTCATGCAGACAGGTACGTGTACTACACCTACTGTATAGCTACCATATCACTGTTGCAGATGTCACTCACCATCGCATATACGATTGGAGAGCTCCTTAACATGTAACCTATGTGGCACATCCAATGACTGCTTAGACATGTGATAGCAATACATAGTCAGTCAGGAGTTTGATACCCTGTACTGGTAGGTGTGTGACACAAACATGCTTAAGTTTTACTCTCCCACCCCTCCCTGACTTATCTGTGCCTCTGTCTGCCTCTCTCACTCACTTTATGGTGAATGTGGAGACTATACCTGCTTTGCCTAGGCAGCAGCATGTGTTTTGTAAGTGATGCTCACGATCAGCTGATGGCCTCTACATGAATTGCAGCCCTCCTCTAGCTGACTGCATGTGGAACAGCTGTGGTAGCATTCCCATAGCCAATTGCATGGAAACACATTCTAATATCTAGGAGCATCATGTTGGTGTTGGGCCTTTTCAGTCACTGTGAGCATGACCTAGATCTGTTGTTTGGCAAACAGCATCAGAGATGGATTAGGGATTTACCTCTAACAACATACACTGTGGAAACAGGCCAACACACAGGAGGGGATGTGCCTTACATGACTACAGAATGTAAGTGTTGCTATTCTGCATTTGGAGTAATGCTGGTTTAACAGGGTGTGTGTGGATATGGCTGTTCTACATGTTTTAATACCTGTCATGACAGTGCTATGTTTCTGAGGAAACCCCCATCTGTAGGGTCATCTGCAGACTGGGCAGTGTGTGGTGCCTTTTGTTTCTTGTGTTATCCACATAGCATCTATTTGTGAACTGCAGAAGCATAGTGTGAGGATTGCAGACAGTACATGGTGACAGACATGAGAGTTACTGACCTCATATCCCTCATAGGACATATGTCGCGACAAACCCTGTTACAACAGTAAATGTATGAGGTTATCACAGCAACATGTCAATATTGGCCCTGTGTTTGTGCCTCCAGCCACAACTCTGTCAACCTGTGTACATATGTCATGCGGTAAGAGGTGCATATGTCCTGTACACAATACTTTATTGACATCATATCTGATAACAAGCTGAGGAATGTCAGACTGTGACACGTTATGTATAGTAGGTGTTTCCTTTGAAGTCATAACCTGGGAATACTGCAGTTGTGTGTACAGTACTGAGGTCTGTGTACTTATGGTGATGGTCGACAGTGTGTGTATTGTGTGTGGCCTGTGTACAGACTGTGGTAGATGTCATTGTTCTTGGTCCTGTTCTATCTGATGTTACATGCTGCTCCACTGTATGTTACGCTATCGGCTTACATGTTTGTAGGGGCAAACACACACATGTCCCATACCACAGACAGGCATCAGACCACACTGTCTAGTGGCCCAGTATATGTAGGATTAGTGTGTGAGTGGCACATATGAGGATGGTGTTGATCAGATAGTCCATATACTGTAATATTACGCTAGCTACCATATGTGGCTGTGGCTGTGTTCACATTGGTTGTGGTTATGCTCTTTCACACAGGTGTCTGTTACTCTGTGCTGTGACATGCCTGTAGAGCCTGCTATATATGCAGGTACATGTGTACTCCCCCATAAGAAATGTAGGCCAGTGTTGTGGCAGTCTGCCTGTGGCCTGCACAGTGCTTTGTTACATGCCTAGCAGCTTAGTGTACTTACCCATTGTGATGTTATGTCCAGATGCTTGCCAGATATACTGCTGCCAGGCCACCATAACAGTCATGCAAGTCAGACAAAGCAGTGTGATGCTGTACAGATGTATGTCACTAACTAGTGGGTAGTATGTGGCCATGGCACCTCTGTACCAGTGGTTATTATGTGTCAGGACAGACAGGGGTGTGTGAATGCATAACCTATGGGGGCAACTTTATACCAGTATTTATGTGTTATACCCATCTACATGGCTGTTAACATCAACATTGTCAGGCTTGGTACACATGTCTTGCACTAAGGGGTTCTGTGTATACCTCTGGACTGACCAGAGTGTGCCAGACTGTCCACATTTATTGTCCATATCTCTACTGTACTCCATAGGATCATTACTGTGCTAGCAGTGGTACTGTACTATGATGTCCTTAGGATGTCTGTCAGTAGCCAATGGTGCACATGATAAAAGCAGATGTGAACTCCCATACAAGTCTGTGAAGACAACCCCTATCACATTAGTAATAGTCTACATATACACCTGCATTACATACCTGACATCCCTTTGCACTAAGAGGTTGGGACTACTGGGGCTGAGGTAGGGCTCCACTTCATGTTCAGGACATAAGGTGAACATATATGTTTATATAATTATCCATATAGATATATATACACATATACATATTGACATACATAGATGGAGATGTCGATATGTATATGTACATATATATATATATATATATATATATATATATATATATATACATATAAACACTCATATATATACATATACACAGCAATATATGTCTATGCATATACAGATAGAAATACATATGCACATATACTTATGGATATCCACATATATATTGACAGTAATAGGTATATCAGACTAGATTTGTATGCACATATGCTTATAGATATCTACATATATATCTACATAAATAGGCCTATCTGTACAGATAGGATGTGCATACATATATAGTTATATATACATATGTCTATACACACACACACACACACACACACACACACACACACACATATATATATATATATATATATATATATATATATATATATATATATATATATATATATATATCTACATACGAAGAGATGTACACATGGTATATATATATATGTTTTACTATACAGATGTGTATACAGACATATGCATGAATATACATGTGTATGTACATGTAGATATATATATAACAACCTATTATATGTATATATCCATATTCCTGTTATGTGTAAACCTCACGGTTGTGTATACTCTCCCAGATGTATCTCACCGTATGTATCTGCTATGTGTACATTATGTTAAAACAATATATGTGATGCAACAGTCATATTAATAACAAGTACTACACAATTGTGGTAGTAAATTGTTCAATACTAATCAATATGTGTATTGACAGATATATTGGAAAAACAAAAGCAGTCTTCACAGTGGTCATGGCACAGTGGTTAAGTCTTGTGACTTTAGTGTGCAGGGTCCTGGGTTCAAGACCTGCAAGGGCTGTTCATTTTGTTGCTGGGCAGAACAAGGGGGTTCAGATAAAGAGTGGTTAAGGCAGTTTTGAACAGCTTTAAGCATGTTTGCACATGTTTGCATGAAGCTAAAGCGGTGCTAAGCTACTGGTAAACGTGCGGGAGCTTACACAGTGTAGTCTTCACTTACCAGTGCGCAAATCAGCTTAGCTGTTATATTGGAGCAATGTTGATATCTGCTAAGCATGGCTTAGCCCTGGTAACCAGTTCACACCACCCAGTCTGATAACATAGCAGGGTAATGACATCTGTAATAAGTGTATGTAATGCCATGTACAATACATGCGTCTATGCGCTGTCATTACAGTAGCAAGGGGTGTGAGTGTCATGTCTGGGACACAGATGTATATGAGGCCTGTACAGCACTGCTATCCATGTGACTTTGTTACATACAGGGGTAGTAGCCCAAGGTACGTGCTGTCACACTGGCATGTAGTGTATGATGGCGGTACTACTGTTGACAGTGCCTACCCATGCAAGAGTAGAGTGCTAAATGTAATACTGACAACAGGCACACCTGCAGGCATAGCTGGACTTTGAGGCCTCTGTGTTGTATCCCTGGTGTTTGAGCTGTGTCACAGTATATAATCCCTATTGGGTAATGATCCAACATGTGGAATGTAACTGTAGACTACCGTCTGTACAGCACATGATAGCGAGGGCTCCTGACATGTAGTTATGGCATGCATATTGTTGTCAAACGTCTGTTTGTCAACACATTCATCCTATGGCATAGCTACTTGCCAAGCGGATGACTGTCAGTCCCTGTACAGGTATGTAGATGGCAGGTATCCTGCTGGGGTATGTACAGGCATCCTAAGCTTGTTTGACACCGACATGTCTGCCCAGCTGTGTAAGAACCGACACATATTGGAGATAACACCCTGTATGCACCACATGCCACAGGTACATCCACTACACTACCACAGTCAACTGAACATGCTTGGGTACAGGTCTCCATCACAGACACTAACCATGTGTTGCAATGATTCTTGCATGCATGTCACCTTGATCACCTTAGTGTCCATGTGCAGGAGGCACCTGGCGGAACGGCTGATGCATGTCACTTCCACCCTGAGGGTCACCACAGTAGTGTCTGTCCATAGCTTGCCTGCTGCTACATGGTAGGTGGCAGGATACCACTGTACACACAACCCCTACACAACCCATATCTCCTTGGACAATAGCTAGGTACACAGCTATGACCACCTGCAGAGATACACCCCAGTAATGACACATGTGTACCATACCGGCTACACGAGCCTTGCAGTACCATCACAACAGTGTTGTACAAATGGGTTGATAGGCATGAGATACCCATTGTGTTCTGACAAGTGTTTGTATGTGTGCATGTCCATTTATTTGTAGGGTACAGAATTCTGAGGCCACATACTCCTATTACAATACCCATTGCCACATGGTAGTACAGATAGTGTTGTTGCTGCCCATCAGTGAAGCATGACAATGCAACATCCTGCTATGCATGTGGCATGTGCATTAGATGCATATCCCTGTGGTACCACTGTTGGGATCTACAATGGGATGTATCATAGTTGTGGCCAAAGTGTGATGGTGGATATATCAGAGTGTCATCATGGGTTTCAGGGAGTACAATAGCCACTGGAGGATGTGGGTGCTGTGTACACTGTCATTACACCAAGGTACACCTGGTATATATCCCATGTACCACGTTATGGTTACCACTGTCACCATCAGCCATACAGGTAACTGATACCACATTCCAGGCCAGTTATGCATGTGCTGTATGCAGCCTACCTGTAACACACGGTCAAGTTAGTTAGCAGCTATAGGCCCTGGTCTCTCGGATGTGTGTCTGCTTGTTATGTGTCTGTTAATGTGTATATGAAGGTATGTCACACTATGTATTGTCCATATACACCCATTACATCCCCCATTAGCATACTGTACATGTCTGGGGTTGTTCTGCATGTAACATGTAATCTGGGACACACCTTTCCCTAAACGTTGTGTGGTGTGTGCAATGGAAGCTACCCACGTCAGTATCACTACATACCTTGGTAGGGGTCTAGTCCCATTGTTGTCAAGTAACAGTGTGCATGTATGTGGATGGGTCTACAATCAGGTTGCAGATTATACATGCCCCAGTGGGTTACCTGTCCATGTGGCACAGGCAGTAACTGTTATGCTAACCTGTGACATGTGTTCAACTGTACCCCAGATATGTCACAGCCATGGTGTCACCACAGTGCTATACCCCATTGTGGAATATGACTGCAGACCATCCTCATGTTGACACATGTACACCTACAACACAAATGGATAACATTATAGAGACCACAATCAACCAGTGTTGCTAACAGCTATAATGCATCATTGCTGGATGGCTACACTACCTGACATATATGCATTACACTTTACTGCTTACATGTTACACTGCAGTATTGTGGTATACTGTAGTACAGTCACCATGTTCATCAGAACCATATTAGCCTGTCCCTGCACTGATGATATGGATGACAGGGATGTGGTACAGGTATCATCATATGCACAGGGTGTGTTGTTGGTTTGCCAGAAACCAAGGGTGGGCCATACATTTGACACCATGTTTGTGGGTGAGGGGTTTACTGAGGTGAACTGGGCATGGTGATGTGGTGTGTGTAGGAATGGGGTTGCCCTAGGTGTGTTTGCATAGTGTGTGGGTATGCATGCACACAGTTCTGTCATGCGGCTGCCCTATACAGGTGTTTATGGACAGCTGCAGACCATACCCGGCAGGGTGTGCAGTTTACTGGCTCTGGACACAGACATGTGGAGTGTCCCTGAAAGGGGTTCCATGGGCATGTCCAGGTACAGGCCTTGATGTGCTACTCTCACCTGATGATGACAAATGTCCGCTGGTACCAGGTCCCTCCTGAGACTGGCTAGGACCATGTGCTCATGGCCTGCTGTGGTGTGGTGTGGACAGAGCCCCCCCCTGCACTGCCAGGGCTGGTGCTGCTACTACAGGAGCCCGTTGGTGTCCTAACATGTCCATGTTGACTGCCAGCTGTTGGTGTTGCTGGCCTACATCCACACGGCCGTCACCGCACCCCCACCACACATTCAAGCACGGACATACCACGGTCAATGAGGGCCGTCATCTCACCAGACCATCTATCCATGAGCTTGGTATAAGCACTGATGGCACCAGACAGTTCACAGAAGTTTTCACTTGCAAATGTGAGAGCAGCCCTCTGCAGCCTCAGGACCTGTCTGGTGTAACATTCCATATGTTCCTGTGCCACCATGACAGCCTGAAACATGGGCCTGCTGGTAGCAGCTATTTCCCCTCTGCCAGGGGCATGATGTCCAGCGGCCCTACCACAAGCACCCTGGGACATCTTCCTATATGGTGCCCTGCCAGACATCCAGCTATGCCTGCTGTGACCAGACACACTAGGCATGGTTACCACACTTTCCTGTGCACTGCCACCAAATGCCAGCTGTCCCTCCATTATGGCCACTGGTGATGGGGTATGTATAGGCACTGAAACTGTGTGCGGGGTTGGGGTGGCTAAAAGGGGGATGTTAAATGATGGTGCTGTTTAGGCCCCTGACAACCCCACCTGTGCCTCAACAGTACTATCATCATCTTCGGTGTCTGTATGGACACCAACATCAGCTTGCATGCAGGAAGGACCCTGACCCACCTCTCCACTTGTGGGGGAAAACAATAAATGCACTTCAAAACCTGTACAGCATTGCCTAACTGTATATACACACACACTCACACACACACATACACACACACACGCACATACACACACACACACACACACACACACACACACACACACACACACACACACACACACACACCACCGTAATATCTACCTGTCCATGACATTACAGACAGTCCCACATATATCTCTATGTGTTCCCCATCGTACATCACACTTGGTAACATACACACATTGATACCACTCATTAACATATCAGTCCTCTAAATGCCTAGACAAGTGATCACAACACAAGACCTGTTACTACATTACCTGCCTGACCTGTGTGTAGTGGTTTTAGATGGCCTCACTGCTGTCATTCTGTGTTCACCCTGTGTATGTCCGGACATCATGAGCATGGCCCCTATATGTGTGGGCTACTATGTTCACTCCATAATATCATGCACTGGTGTGTCATGTGTATTTATTGCTCAGTACATGCCAGATATGCTGCTCAATCAGCCTATCATGTGACAACTGTAATATATAGCTACACTCCCTGGTGTTGACTAGTACTTCCCCAATGCATCTGTAGTGCTGCATATGTGGGTTGTAGGTCACGTCTCTGCTGAATGCGATATTAAGGATATACCTGATGTCTCCCTTCCCTGTCAAAGCCTGTTCCATGCTAGAGACCGTATTATACTATCAGCTGTCCTGTGATTACATCCATGACAAGTATTCCTGGTGGGTAATGTGGCAGTCCATGTCCATGTACTGCACGATCCCAAAGGGAGGTACTGCTGTATGAACACCCCACAATCACACGTGCATACATGTATGCAAACATGTGCATACATGGCCACCCTCACAAGCACATACACATGCACACACGCATCCTACATGCATCAACCTCCCTCCACTTCACCAGAGTGACTCTACAGACAAACTAACTACCCACCAGGACACACACGCACACACACACACACACACACACACACACACACACAGGTGAGGTCGCGCAATGATAGTACACACCGTCCTCATATTACCCATCTGTCAACATGCATAACATATGGTAGACAACAGCATACAGTGCAGCTATAGCCAATCAATGTTAGCAACAGTATACATGTGTGTGATGCATGTGCTGGGTCACTAGGTGATGCCCCTTCCCTTGGATACCACAGTACCCATGTACACAGTATTGCTGTGCTCCTGTTCTGCACCCTGCCTTGTACTGTGCACCACACCTCACAGGTGCAGAACCCATTGCTGAATGTGTACTACTGTGTCAGTTATGTCAGCTTTAATGCTCACAGCCCCTGTGTTTTTCAGCAGCACATATCTGGGATGATATGTGGACAAATGTAATTTGTGAATGCCTGATGTCTGATTTACAGCTCTCAACATCAGCGGACCATGTATGACCAATCCAGTACTCTTACACTGACAACCATCAGAGCATACTATGGCTATGGGGGGTGTACACACCCTTATTGATATGACGCACCCATCCTTGATCTGCCATGGGACCACATCACAGCATATCTTAACAGTACATGAGCCCGATATGTGACATATGTCCTGTACTTTCAGATGCAGTGTCTACGGAATGTGTTAGGTGTGCGGATGCTGACCGCGATGCATACACTCCATCTGGGTATATGTGTGCACACTCTTATCATGACAGTTTGTTGCACCTCTTGTTATGTGTACTACAGTAGTCACTACTCCTTGCAGGGGTATACTAGTGTGGGCCATCTGCATTTGCCAGTGTATGTTCAGTCTGCCCTACACATGTCCACCTAATCTGCATGATTGCAAGGTCAACTCATGTGCACATCCCTTGGTGTTCACACACTGCCATCACTATTGCTGTGGGGGTAGGGTTACATCTGCCACAGTTCCTGAACCTGACTATGTGCAGATACAGCCATTCTTAGCATCCTTAGGATCCCTGCTGCAGTGGACTGGTGTGTCATGCTGACTCCTCCCCTTCAGCCTTTTTGCAGATGCATGACAAGCAAAGCCTACACATGTGTGTCACTTTGCAGTGTCCCATACACTGAACACCACATGTTACAGCCTAGTCCCAGCTGATAATGTGGACCACAGTAATGCCTTATGCCATAGTGTAACTCTGCAGCAGTTGCCATTGACCTACAGGTATATACACTGGTGTTGTACTGTATATGGGTGTTGTTCCAAACATGCCCCTACTGTAGGCCATATCTCCCACCATCATGTTACTCCCTGTGGACACATTCCGCAATGACAGGATGTTAGTTATCATGCAGGTGTCTGACATACCCTTCCAATACCCCATCATGGTCAGCCCTGTGATGCCATGAATTTAACATCAGCAATACATGCACATGTACAACATGCATTCTGGGTAGGTGTGTTAGATGTGTGCATGGAATATACCATTGCCATTACATGCCCGGTTTATTAGGAAGCATCTACATAAATCATACTCACCAGCTACAGGCTGCTGCCTTGGTGGTATCCTGCAGGGACCTACATAGAGGATGAGAGATGCAAAGTCAGTGGCCACACCTTTAGCATTGCTACAGGGTGGGTGCAGCATTACAATACAGCAACAGTACATGTCCACAATACTACCACATATGCACATCTGTTTATTACTACAATGCAGCAACAAAATATATCTATGACATGTCAGATATGCATTTTCTACCTGTACCGATGTGGATGTATATGCAACAGTGGTCTACTGATCTGCCCTGTGGCCTTACCTGCACGCTCCTCGGCCGGTGTGTGGGTGGCACCCACCTCCACAAAGGTTTGTCCGGTGGTTGGTGGCTGTGCAGATGGGCAGGTGCCACGAGGCTGGCTAGGAGCTCCTCCACACGTGTTGGGGGGAATGGATGGCATGGCTCCTCCTGTGGCAAGGTGATCCCCCTGGACTGCAGCAGCACGCCGACTGGCATTGTGAAGCAGGTCAGAACAATGATGCCGGACCTGCTCATAACTGCGGTTGTGCAGTCCATCATTGACCCTGTGGACTAAGTCATTCCATAGGGTGGTCCACTCCTGCTATTCATGGGCGGCCTGGCCAAACAAGACTGCATAGTACTGTATGAGGTAATTCAGCAGAATTTCATTTTCAGCTGCTGTGTATGCTGGCAGCCTTCCATGGGACATTGTGCCTGAAAGATATAAAGATGGACACAGGTGTGAGCAGGTCATGCAGCAAGGTTATCACAGTTCTTAATACACATCACTGTCACCCCCCATCATATCAGCGACAACAAACTGTACACACAGCTCAACAGGTATTGCTACAGCATATCTACCAGTGGGGTAGATATTGTACTGTACCATGTGTTGTGCAATGTGTTTGTAGCCATGTTACTTGTGTTTGCTGGCCTGTTACAGACTATTCACCTGCATGCCATTGTCAGGGCCACAGTGGTTGCATATATGCCTGCGATATGCTTGCTATGTGCTAGCTACACATCTGATTTTCTGTGTTATTGGAGTTATCTATGCATGCTGTTAGCCATGTTCTGGGATTGTGTAGACTATTACTACTGACATATGTTCTATAACAGTGACACAACAGCATGTATATGTACTATTGGCCAGAGGCCTCCTCATGTACTGGTCCAGCAATACGGTTAGGTAGAACCAACTCAGGGGATGTTGTCCTCCACTGGGGGCACACAAAGACATGTTCCTGTCCTCTGAGGCCAGGTCCAGGGTCTGTTCCATAACAGGCTCCACAGACACATGTGGGATGTGCTACATCACTATGAGGCTCCCAGTTCACATTCATAGGGCCCACATGCTCCTCCTGCTCACCCTCCAGGCTAGGCACCTTAGGGACGTGGACTGCTCTTGTGAGTAACAGTGGGTGGGAGGCTTGTTGCCATTGTGTCCATATTGGGGCCCATGGGGCATCCACATCACAGATCACACACACCATCCAGGATGTTTACCCACCACATGTGTCACATACCACTCTGTAGGCTGTCCTGTATATCTACCAACCCTGACCACCTCCACAAGTATACCTGCCATACTTCCCCATACTCCCATTCCATACTTCACAGACAAGGGCAATGTAGTCCCAACAAGGGGATTACATGTGACATACCCATCCATGTTGCACACGCTGACAGCTGTAGATATCTGTGTGTATTGCTATGTGTGCTGTTTCCTCGCACATAGCATGCAGCACTGTGGTAGTAATATAGGAGACATGTATTTACGTACATGTATGTTTGTGTGTGTGTTTGTATATATGTCAACATGTGCATACAGGTATATATATCCATATATGTGTAGATATATATGATGTTGTATATACGTGTTCATATATATGTCTACACATGGGTATCTGTATATTTGCAGATATACATGCATATATACATATATATATATATATACATATATATATATATATATATATATATATATATATATATATATGTATATATATATATATATATATATATATATATATATATATATATATAAAATATATATTATTATAGATATATATATATATATATATATATATATATATATATATATATATGTGTGTGTGTGTGTGTGGCCAGCTACATATTTGTAGGTGGTTTCAGAACTACAGAGTGTGAGTAGTGTTGTTGTATGCATTGTATAGCACCGGTATTGCAGGGTTTGTGTGTACATACTAGTTTAACTTGGAAAGCAGTCTGTCTGCATAGCTCTCAACTGTGGGTCTATTCACCTGATGGCCAGAGGTGTGCCTATTATGTTTTGTGCGTCCACCACACAGGTCTTGTGTCAGATATATCACTGGCAGTGTGTGTATTGAGTGGTCTCAGTACATGGCTACATCTATTTCTGTTTCTAGCTTCATATTCCTGACTAAGGGTATGTTGCAGACTATCCTGTAATACCAGTGACTTGCTTTGTGTATGACAACAGTTTTACACATATGGGCCTGTGTTCCAGCCTCTGTCCTGCACCTACATACCAGGCTTTGCACATATGACATGCTGTCAGGGGTTGTTATGTAGTGGGCTGTGAGTATGTCATGCTGCCATTCCTGCCATCAGTCCACTGCTGTTGTGTCTCCCACACATACTGTGGGGTTGGGGCCATATATGTGTGAGCTTCACCTACACAACACATGTGTGCCCTTATGCACTCCAGAGGCCAGTGTATGTAACAGTGGTATATGGCCCTGTATTATTGAGTCTGGGGGGATGCACCATGACTAACCTAGGCTGTTACAACATGTGGGGGTATCAGGGGTAAGCTGCCTTAAGGTATCTGGATGTACATTACCATAAAGTTCACCTTGGGTATATATATATATATATATATATATATATATATATATATATATATATACACACACACACACACACACACACACACACACACACACACACACACACACACACACACACACACACACACACACACACACACAGACACACACACACACACATACATCTACATGTTGAAATACATTTCCTGTACTGCTGAATGACTGGGCTGGATGATATGTTTGTGAAAACATCAGGGTTATGTGTTTCTGACATGGCTTAGTGGTAAATTATTTTGGCCATGGTGTGCAGGGTCCTGCGTTCGAGCATTGCAAAGGCTGTTTATTTTGTTGCTGGGCAGAACAAGGGCTGTTGGATACAGAGTGATTAAGGCACTTTTAAGCAGTTGTAAGCAGATTTGCATGGGTTTGCATGGAGGTAAGCACTGCTAACTTCCGGTTACAGTTTCTTATACTCAGTTAGTTTCTAAATTGCTTAACCTGTGTAGGCATTGCTTACCCCCATGCAAACAAGCTTAAACCCGCTTACTGCTGCTTAAAAGTGCTTAGTCCCACTTACCCCCGTGATAATTTCTTTAAAAGAAAATAAAAAAGGGTTGATAGGAAAGTGGTGAAAAGGGGACACAAAGATGGAAAGACAGTGGGGAAAATAGCTAGGGATGTGCAGGAGGGTGTAGGGAAGGTCCATAGCTGCCCATTTCTTCTATAGCAACAGCTGTGCATATACACTGACTTTGGAGGTAGATTTGGACACTCAAAACCCTGAGAGAGGAGTGAGGACAACAATAATATGTTGTGATGCCAATTAGACCAGATTACATGTGTCCAGTGGACACGTGTGCAAAATGGACAGCTTTGTATGGGGCGAGATTTTTTTTTTTTGGAACAGATTGCCCTTTTTTTTTCAGGTGAGAGTGGGATGTTGGGGAGGGATAGTAGGTATATTTGGGGAGATAGGTTGGGTAGGTTAACAGACGAGACAAACAAGATGCATACAAGGGTAGTATATGACACATTTGGGGGAGTAAACACCTTGATGGGAGGTGTTGGGAAATCAGAAGCCCATGAGCCCCCTAATGGAAACAGTGGGACTGAGATCCCCACCCATGGTCAGCCACCACTGTGCCTTCACAGTCCCGAAGGTGGCTGTGCTGGGGGCTGAGTCGGAGAGCCAGGCCAACCCTCTAGTCATGACACATAGCCCTTGAGCTGGCATAGAAGATCTCCAAACTGCTGATTGAGCTCTCTACGTACCATAACCCAGACCTGGTGACGGGTGACAGTTTCCTGTCCATGCCCGCTCCCATGGGGGGGGCGAGCCCCATTCCCTGAGGCGGTTTCACCCGAAGGTGGTGCAGGACCAATGGATGAGGAGGTCCCAGGTTGGGCCCCAGACATGCTGATGCCCAGTGCCATGGCCAGCTGAGGTGGGACAGGTGGGTCCACTGGGACCCGCATTCCCATATGTGCTATGGTGTTTATGTTGTATCAACATATGTGGGTTAGTAATAGTCAACACATTCCAGGGTTAGGTATAACAGCATGCATAGATATTCCAATTAACTCAGACAGCAGATATGGAACAGTTGCAGAGCAAATGGGATACATGCATATATGGGACCACAGTGGTAATAACAACAGCATGCAGATACATTGATGGCACCATGCCACCAATGTTGGAGTATTTCAACATAGCACATGCATAGAAACAGATTTAAATAATTATCAGCCAGTAGGATGTATGTCCCAACATAACAGTGGAGTCATCATGTACCAGTTGAGGTGGGTATTTAGTGTATCGTTGGAGATATGGTGGGGGGAGAGAAAGATGTCAATTATCAACTAGTATATTCCTGTAGTTCACATTACTTTCCTAGTCACTGCTGTTATCTGTACCTTACAAGTATTACTATGCTACCCTATTGCCTTAGTTTGGACAGTGATATGGCTGGCGACATCTTTACACATGATCTGGTTTTACCTGCAGTATACACCTCTTACCTGGTATACCTGTGGAGAAATTGATTGCTAACACTAACTGTTTCTACACATACTCCCAGATTCCAGGTTGATGTTATGCACATACCTGTCCATCTCTTTTTGCACACACTTTGGCCATGTCTTGACCACATGCAGGTGAACTGGGACATATGTAGACAATTGCCCTCTTCAACCTTTAGTGACTTACAACACTCTCATGCAGGATTTCCTACACCGTTATATTATGTAGCACAGTGTGGATGACAGTGATCAGTGATACCTTATTATTCAGAGCAACTGCAACACTCACAATTCCATACAATACCAGAGTAAACAGTATCAGTATAGGGTATCTAGCTTTTATTTCTTGGCACAGTGTTCGTATCCAACGTACCTGTGGGAGCAATGTTTGCTAGCACTACTTGAATGTTGCCACACAAAGTACCAGATTTCACATTAGTATTATGCACATACATCTCACTCTGTTACTGTACACACTTTGGTCACAGCCTGACAACATGGGGATATAGATAGGACATATTTGGCTTATTACTCCCATAACAATTTGGGGAGTTGCTATAGTGACAGGCTTGTTCTTGTAGTTGTGTGACAATCAGTTGTATTTCTTGTTTTCTGCCTATACATCTGGGATCATCCCACTGATTTCCCAGAGGGACAGAGTGACAGGCAGCAGACATGGGCCAATTTACTGGACATTCTGGACATATCTGTACAGTTGTGGGGTATGATTCTGTATGCAGACTACTACCACTCCCAGGATTCGAACAATGGCTGTGTATGCTAAAAATTACAACAGTCCACGTCTCAGTTGCATGTGTTATTCGGATTTTGTTGTCTACTTTTTCACTGTTTTCTATCTATGTCTCTCTCAGTTGTACTAAATGACCACTGGAGATTACACCAGTCATATATGGCCATTCCTACACATTCTATTTATGTTGCACAGTGTGGTTAACAGTGCTTAATACAACAAAGCTATTAAGTGATTGCAAATCTACATTACTATATGATACCAGAGTATACACATGCAGTCCAGCAGTTAGACCTTTATTGTCAGGCTATTATGCTTTTATTTACATACAAACTATATGAGACTGTTCCTGCCATATTCTCCGGTGTATGCAGTACTTGCCTTAAGCAATACAGGTTTTATACTGGCAATTAACTTACTAAAGCTTTTAGATTTATTTCCTATAACAGTACATGCAAGAGTATTACTAACCTGCCTTACATCGCAACCTCTGCAGGCGGCATCCATGGGCCTCCTGGTTTGCGGCCCGCTCACTTGCCACTGTGAAGGACATAAGAGGAATATTTAGCCATACCTATCCATAATATGCATGAGCTGGCAATTATTAAACAGGCAGTGGAGTGATGCTTACACATAGCTGGGACAACCCCTGACATCCTAGCTTCTTGGAGCCACTGATCCAAGCGATCCCCCTTATGCCACTTCAGGTCAGCATAGTGATGCCTAACCAGTTTGGGGTATGCCAGTGGCACTGGTGAGGTCACGGGCGAGATGTTCCCAGGCTTCTGCCTTATATTGGGAACCCTGGTATTTGCCCTGCAGCAGTCTCTGCTCATGGTCTTTGACAAGAGTCCTGCCATGACTCTGTACTCCTGGATGTCCCAGCGCTGCACCCAAAAGTGCACTCTCTCTCCCCTTTCTGCCATGGTGCCTGCAAGGGGAAGCTACAACAAGTTATGAGATGTATTCCCACCTGTTGGGTTTAAGTAGGGCTGAATTCCTGCACTTTGCTGTGACTGGCCAGTTTTGAAAAGGCTACACTATGGGCAAACCTGCTTATCTAAGGTTGGCATTGTTTAAAGGGGTATACCACTGGGCAAATTGAATTAGATGGCCTACACATTGCTTACACCAACTAAGCTGGCTTGTGCAATGCTTAGCTTTGCTTAATATTTACTTAGCATTATATTTGCTTTTTGACTTTGATTTATTATTCATTACATCTTATATATATGTCTGGTATCCATGATTCATGTGTACGTACACTGTATGGGGTCCTTGTGTGTAATAGGGGACTTCAACACTCTATTACAATTACACCTCACATCTGGGCTTACTTCTGTACACCATTTCACATATTTCTGTTATGTAGTAGGTTATAGAACATTTGACTCTATACTGATTCCTTTCACATGTTCAGTTTGATTTTACTATTGTGAGGATTTGTTTGGTGATACCTCAGTCTTATGTACTGCTGTGATGGCTTGGTGGTTAACTACGGTGACTCTAGTGTATAGGGTCCTAGGTTCAAGACCTACAAGGCTGTTTATTTTGTTGCTGGGCAGAACAAGGGCCATTGGATACAGAGTGATTAAGGCACTTTTAAGCAGTTGTAAGCAGGTTTGCGCGAGGGTAAGCTCTGCTAACCTCCATTTAATGATGCTTACAGAGAGTTTGCTTCCATATTAATTAACCTGTATGCACATTGTTTACCCCTATGCAAATGTGCTTAAACCTGCTTCCTAGTGCTTACATATGCTTACTCCTGCTTACTACTGCACTTGCTTGCTAGTGCTTACTCCCGCTTACCACTACACTAATTTAGACAGTAATGTGTGATGGTTCTTGGGAAGGTGGGGGATTTGCAAGCTGTATGGGGTTATTATTCATTACACATTTTACCTTTTATTTGTATCCCTGATCCCTGTGTACATATACTGTATGGGGCATATGTGATTATCTGTGGACTTTGCAACATTATGACACTGACACCTCACATCTACATTTAATGCAGTACTTCAATTCACAAATATATGTTATTTAGTAGGTTATGCAACTAAAATTATTGGTCATGCCATGATATGACATGAAAAATGGAATATGCTGCAGTGGGACTTGAACCGGGAATGACAGCTCGTAAGGCAAATGCTCTGCCCACTACACTTTTGCTATACTGCTTCATTTGCATATATCTTCTGTGTTATCCACTTCTGCCATTTAAGTTGTATTTCCTGTAGCTAAGCGATGGGCAAACCCGCACACCTATGGTTAAATTTAATCTGTTTCATAAATAAAAAGGATCTTTATATTGCTTGCGTTCACTATTGCTCTTGTACAAATGGGAGGATGTTGCTGGGGGTATGCAGACACCTATGAGTGGTCTCACTCATTCTTTTAGGGCTTTCTGTTGTTCATTGCAGGGGTGTGTATATTCTGGGAGCTCTGCTCTCAGACACACCCCCTGCACTCTTACATGCTCCATGTAAGATTAGGAGTTCAGGTAGCTCACCTTCATTAATATGCATGGCGCACTGCCGTCCTGCTCCTAAACGGTTGCTTCCATGCAGGACTAAGCTAGTCCTGCACAGAAGATTAATAAATCCGGGGAAGAGTTTCAGAGTATGGCACAGTCTGTAATGCTGCTCCTCAGGGTATGTTCTGAGACCTTTCTTTTGGTTTATCTATGAACTCTTTTCCAACAAGTAAAAGCATATGGATAAGTAACTATACTGAATTGATATAAAAGCTGTCAGAGGCCAGATATAGTTTATTAAATATTAATGGTCGATTTTTTTTAATACTGCAAAGTGTAAAGTTCTTCACTTTGGTATTGTTATTAACAGATATCTATATGCAATTAATAAAGAAATAATCTTACATTTGAAGCTCACATGTTGGCTGTCCTTAAATGCTACTATGGAATTAATTGAGATGTCTTGCATACTATCAGCAGTAAAGAAAGAAAAGTACTGATCTCCCTTTACAAGTCACTGATTTACCCACATATAAAATAGACAAGTCTGTATGCATAATTCAGCTTCTCTTAAAAAGCTTAAAAGAGTCCAAAAAAACAAACATTTACTAGCCAGATATCTGAAGTGTGGCATTTTTTTGCATGCGGAAAGGCTGACAAAATAAAATTATTCTCATTTAGCTATATACTACATAGATGAAACTTAATTTTATTGTTTAAATGCCTTAAACATGAAACATTGTTAGCAACGTGGGGTTTGAACATCACATTACATTCAAATGTTACGAAGAATAGCAAGTAATTCGAAGCTCTAAATGTGGCTAAATCAAAAAACTTTGAATAATTTCTTTAGATATATAGAACTGGTACAATACGGAATTATCTTTGACTTAAGATAAGACAGTCTATATCTTTGCTAGGATTTAAGATACAAATGGATAGTTTTTCTGTAGAAAGGATGTATGAGTTTTATAATTTGTTGCAAACTCCTATGCACCCTCTTTTTGAGGCTTTGAGTTTGTTCTATTATTGCAATGAAACACTGAAACATTGAGTGCAATGGAAAGATGATTTATTTTTGGATCTTGAAGATATACTCATGGAAATCAGCTAGTCCAGACAGAAGGGTTTCTTGACTAGGGTGGAAATATGACGATCAAATAAGAAACTTGTCCAGATAAGTACTCAGGTCTCTTATGACATTATCTGCCTGAAGATGAGTGCAATTTATAACATATGAGGTAAGAGCAGCTTTTTTGCTGAACACTGCTATGCTACACTTTTTTTGCCTTTACCTTGAAACCATTTTCAGTACACCAGTTACACACATATTCTAGCCATTGTTAGAGCAGTTTAGTATTGGGGATAAGGAGATGATGGCCATCTTACAGTCATCAGAAAACGTGGTCACCTGCACTTATGGGATATCAGCTTGAATGACTACAGATTAAAAATATTGGGGTTGGCATAATGGTTAAGGTGTTTACCTCACAAGCACAAAGTAAAGGGTTTGATTCTCACCTCGGAGACTTAAAATGCCAATAAGGATAGTTAGCCTAGTACTTACCTGTGAGAGAAACTAACACTGATCTCTAGTGTAGTGATTTCAGACTACTTAACATTTTATATTCAGAGAGGGTACCATCAGCATTCATAACTTGGGTTCTGTTGGATAGCAAATTTGCAATCCAGCAGACAATGAAAGGGTTTATATTAACTTTGTCTAGTTTTTTAATAGCACCAACATAAAGGATACTGTCAAATGACTTAGCCTAGTATAAAAAAAGTGAGCACCGAGTAACTGCTGCCCACAGCCACTGTAATCTATTTAAAGAAGTTTAATAGATTCAGGAGACAGGACCTACCCTTCACAATAGCAAACTGAGTATGGTTTAGATCAGTTAAGTTGCATATTACTTCATAAATGAGTTCTCTTATGATACAGTTTGTGGCTTTGCATACAAGGCTGATGAAGCTGATGGGCCTATAACTGCATAAGTTTAGAGAGGCCTGCCTTACACAGTGGAGTCGCAGTGGCTATTCTCCAGTTATCACACACAAACACTGGATAGACTGAGGTTGAACAGTTTAAATATGGTTTCAGGCAGTACATATATGGCATTGTTGAGAATGCAGCCTGATATTCTGTCTGGTTCCATAGAGGTAATATCTTTAACCTTTGACAGGGATTCTAAGACTTGCTCCAAGGTGGTTTCAGGGATATTAGTTTTTCAGGGATAGGGGGAGCAATAATGTGGATAGGCAAGGTAAGGTTAGTTATTGCTATATCACTGGGATCAGAATGCGCAATATTACTATGAATGAGCTCACTGCATTGTTAAGCATTATTCCTTAATTTCAGACATAAATGAAGAAAGAAGCGATGAATCTATGAATCCATGAATCTAAGATTTAAAGTTTATTTTGATATTTGTAGTGCCTTGAACTTCATAGGATGCTTTGGATTTTCTAATAATGTTGTTAGGTTCCTTGCTGGCAAGCTTCTGTGCCGTTTTGAGGATGCGGGTTTCTTACAATTTTCATTATTTTCCTTCTTTTGTTATGCAGTTTATTAAAACGAGAGTTCCACCAAAGATATGTATTCCTGACTTTACCATTATATTCATGGAGTTTGGTGATGACTTCTCCATGCGGATGTTTAAGGTGCTGATAAAAAGTGGAGGTGAATGTGGCAGCCCTCTCAGTTAGCTCCATTTGCTGGGGATTGTTGGGGAGTTTTTGTTGGCTTTTACAAACTGAAATAGGTTTGTCCTGGAGAAAAACCTAAAGACAGTCCCATTTGGGGGTGGAATAATAATGATAGGCCTGACAGAAAAGATCTCTGATTTCTGGTCAGAGTTAACCAGAGAAGATGAGACCTGGATGGGAGGTATAGATGGGGGGGGGGGGGGGGGGGACTAGGCTGGTAGGGATCAGGTCAAGGATATTATTAAGTAATTTTACAATTTGCTCTAGTGCATTGGTATTGACAATGTGTAGGATATGCTGCATATATCCATTCTCAGAGTTATAATGGGTGCTAGTCAGTGCTTTGGGTAATCAAAGTCCCCATAGCAAGAAGGCGTTTATTTGATATTTAAGCTGTCAGTGCAGTTAATAATTTTACCCTCTGCTGCACCTTATTATGTGCTAAACATAACCCTAACCCTACTCCTGCTTCTAATCTTAACCCTTTATCTAATCTTTCTGTGCCATCACTACACAAGACACTCAGATACACACCACATACAGCAATAGCCATACACAACACTAACTGTATCCCTTTAAGTAGCCCTTCCACTAACTATAACCTGTGAACACTCTCATTAATGCTAGTGATCATAAAATGACAAACATCTTTTATAATCAGTGCTTTGTATGTAGATATATGTGGCATAGGTTAGGAAGAGATGAAATGTGTATTAGTTCACTTTTTTCATGAGTTACATTTAGATGACTTAAGTTTTAAATAACTAAAATGGTACATATGTATGTATATATCTACATACATACATATATATATATATATATATATATATATATATATATATATATATATATATATATATATATATATATATATGGGTCTACCTGACTTTGTCAAAATCCCATATTATCGAATCTCAGTTTGTTGACACTCAAAATATCAAACTCCCATTTAATCGAAACAGTGGAACAATGAAGATCTTCATAGGGAAAGTAACCTGTTGTGTGAGGGGGTGAACTTTGCCCTTTTCACAACTGTACTGCAATCTCAGAGTTGGTATATTTAGTTAGGGGGGCTGTGGGGGGCACAGCCCCCCACCTGGGTAGGTTAGGGATGGTGCAATTTGGGTTCTGTTTCCTTTCAGGTAAGTGGCTATTTACCCTGGGAGGATCTTCATTGTTCCACTGCTTCGATGAAGTGGGAGATTCAATAATATGTGATTTCTATGAAGTCAGATATATATATATATATATATATATATATATATATATATATATATATATATATATATATATATATATATATATATATATATATATATATATATATATATACAAACATACATACACATATATATATATATATATATATATATATATATATATATATATATATATATATATGGATTCCTATTACAAGAATGAAAGTTCACTACTTCGAACTTGTAATAGGAAGCCTCACTTCTGCGAAGGTTCACTTTAATGAAAGTGAATTTTTGTGTAAGTGCACTTCACCGAAAACATCGCACCACAGTGGAGGACATAAAAACAAGCTATGTCCTCCACTATGGTGCAATAGTCACGGACCTTAGTGTTAGGTCAAGGGTTAGGGTAAGGGGATAGTTAGTAAAGCTATCCCCTTACCCTAACCCATGCCCTAACCCTAAGGTCCGTGACTATCGCACCATAGTGGAGGACATTGCTATGTCCTTCACTGCACTGCAGTCGTCACGGATCTTAGGGTTAGTGCACGGGTCATGGTAAGGGGATAGCCCTACGGGCTACGGGTATATGCACACACACACACACACACACACACACACACACACACACACACACACACACACACACACACACACACACACACACACACACACACACACACACACACACATCCATGACAAATCAATCCTCACAAATATTTTGAGATTTACATTTTAAATATCCAGAATATTAATAAAAACAAACAAACAAAAAAGATTGAAGAAGGAGACAAAAATTTCCTTCTCTGATTTCTAAATCTTTAACCCTATCACTATAAATAGCCCATATTTGTTTAAATCGTGGTAGTGTCACAAAAAGTGTTTTTGAAAGGGACGATGTCAGGTAAGGGTTTACACATATTAGTAAGGCAAATAGGGGGACTTCACCCAACACCACCACTTTACTAATGTGAGAAATCCTAATTTTGCCCCTGACTCTAACTCTAATCATCTTACTAATACATGCTAACCGTAACCTTAACCTTGCCTAACCCAAACTCATTACCTTACAAAAGCAGTTTCTGTAACACTATCATTATACAAGACAGTCAAGGTCACATATCACACCCATATACTAAATTACTATACTACATTCATACCTTTATCTAACTCTTACTGTAACCTTAACAGTAGCACTCATATACAAACATTCACCTACCACACATATACACCACACAAACTATCAGCTTACTTAACCTTTACTGTAACCATAACCTGCAAACACACACACACACACACACACACACACACACACACACACACACACACTCACACCAGTGGCGAATTTAGGCCTGGGTACAGGGGCACATGCCGCCCTATTTTTCAAGCCGTACATCCATGGTGTGAAACAAAAAAAAAAAAAAAGAAACACACTATTCTTTTGTAGAAATTGAAAAATGTACAGCCAAAAGAGTACACTTTTCCATTTCAAGTGAGTCAAGGGAGAGATTTTTCTTTATCAATATGTTTTTCAGAGTTTTTATTCCCCGATCTCAAATGAAAACTGGTCGTGTTAAAAAGGAACAGCGATGTCAATGAAATGCACATGCAAACACTCTAGAAAGAAGGTAACAGATGAACAAATGTCATCACATAGTACAACGATTGTGCATCTGTTAAAGTACGTTGTCATTGCTGGCACTGGAAATTTTAAAGAAAAATAAAATCTGCCTTTTTTAAGTAAGAAGGGTAAATGATACAATTGTTCAGTGAACTGCTTACTTAGCTCAGCAGAATGTACTGAAAGTACAATCCTCATAAACTAACTGAACTGTGCATGCAACTTAAAAACTGAATAATAATAATAAAAACTTTTCTCATTTTCACTGTTGGGTTTAGTAAAACCAGTGAGGCGGCAATTAAAGATGGAAATGGGCTGATGCCCGAATTCATCGATGCAACAGTCAATTGTGTGATCAGATATGTATCTCTGCCCGGAAGTGACTGTTGTTGCTTGGCTACCCCAAGTTCCCTTGCTACTTGTTTTAAAATTTGGACCCACTTGTATACCTTTTGCTGTCTAACATTATATTTCAGTTGTGGAAACAAAAGTGTAGGAGTGTGGTCGCCCCAGCTGTAATTATGATCAGCATTCTGGGAAGTTAGCAAACACCATCAGAGTTGTGTTATAAGCCTGCACTTTTTTTTTGCTTACAGGTAGGAGGAATGTAGCACATACTAGCATAGTAAAATAGTTTACTAAACCAAAATGCTATAAAATTAGATTTCAAAGACATGTGTCTGGATCATTTCCCCCCAGGCCTCTGCTGAAAACAGGCTCTGTCCTAGTCAGACTTTCCCGGTTAACAGATGTTAAATAAATAAATGAAGGGAGCTGTGCCATTGTGTAACAATGTCAAAAAATTCATTATTGTATTAAGCGCTTTCCTCTCAGATTAAAATAGTGGCTCCCATGATTTCCTTTTGAGCGTGTGCAGTGTGTGTGTGTGTGTGTGTGTGTGTGTATATATATATATATATATATATATATATATATATATATTAGACATCTGCCATCAGAGTAGAATAAGTGCAATGCAGAAGGGGTTGTTTAATACATGCAGCCATATCACTTCCTTAAACACTTTATTCTTTCTCCTCACAGGATAATGCCTTGCGAAAAAAAGGCATGTAAAAGCAAGTTCTCCTATCTTGCTGCAAGCCATCCATTTCCATGACCAATGTATTTATAGCCAGCAGACATCTGACCTGCACTACAGCAATCATGCCTTGCATGATGCAGTGAATCATATAAATTGTGTTGGTGACCAAGCAGGGACTATCAGTAGATCAGATGCTGGGCAACTAATATGATATGTGATGCTAAGAAGCATTCTGCTTGCCCTGCCCAGGATGGCAAGGTATGGTCAAGGTGCATGGTATGTGTTCTATAGGTGTGTTTGATGATCTTTGGGACTTCATGTTCCAAATGTGTCACATCATAGACATGATTTATCACTACCTGGTACAACTAAGGCCCTCCTTTGGTCACAGGTTGCATGCCAGGTGTGTTTCTCATAGCCATTTCACATCTACCAGTGTGGACATCGGAGGCTTATGTCAGGCACACAGAGTGACACCAGTTCAACCCCACTAGCTGCTGAGTAGGGGAATGAGGCAAATGAGGACATATAGAGGCATAGGGCTTGTGCCACTGCAACATCTGGTATGGCCAGTCTCTATGGCTGATGCAGCATAACTACCTCTAGGCAAGAGGTCATTATTATTGTGGCAATCCAGGGAAAAAGCAGCTCATATGGATGGGGGAATGCAAGAGATGTGTACACCTATCCTGTAAATGATATGGACCTGTCTGTAAGACACCAGCACAGCACTGCAACATCTACTGTAGCTGCATTCCAACAGGCATGCACACATTACACAGTATCCAGTTTTACACACACACACACACACACACACACACACACACACACACACACACACACACACACACACACACACACACACACACACACACACACACACACACACACACACACACACACACACACACACACACACACACACACACACACACACACACACACACACACACACACACACACACACTATAGACTGCTACCATGTGGATGGTGGTCCCCATGCAGGAGCTGGCTAATATGTGTCTCCCTCACCTATAGTTCTGTGGGATTCCTGGACTACCTAGCCTAGTGGGTATTAAGGTATGCATGGCTCTGAGAATACTAGCCACAGAGTCCTTACAGCAACCAGTGGGGGAAACAAGAGGGGTATCCCAGGTATCTGCTTCAAGGATACTCCACCAGTTTTTCAATGAATGCAACAGTGTTTAGAGGAATATATGCAGTTTCCTGACACTAGATAACAAAGAGCAAATACAAAGTGAGAACGTTATGATATAGCCCATTTCCCTGAGGTGCTAGGGCCATAGACTGCACCCACATTAAAATAAAGGCCCCATCTGCTCTGCTGAAAAAGAAAAGGTACATAAACCATAAAGGTTACCACTCCATCAAGTGCCAGGGGGTCTGTAATGCACAAGGAGTAAACTACAATGTGTCTGGGGCTACCCAGGCAGATTCCATGATTCCCACATATGACATGTGACTGTATGAATGATTTGTGAGGTTCAGTTTGACCCAGAGTCATGTTACTGGTGATGTCAAACATATTCTGAAGTTATGGTTGATGACACCAACCAAAAATCAGCAGACCCTGACAGACAATTGCTACAACTCTGCCCTATCACAGACATGGATCATTATTGAGTGTGTGCATGTGGGCTGCTGAAGGCACACTTTCACTTCCTTGATGGATCTGGCAGTGCCCTGCTGTATGTCCATGGCACATGTACAAAGATATAGTCAGTATGTGCTGTATTGCATAACATAATATTGAGGAGACCGTTACAGCAGTGAGTAAACATGCAGGAGGAACATGTCACATTACACCAGACAGAGAAGGGTGGGGTAGAGGCGGAGGTAGGGATGTAGCCAGCAGAAGAGGAAGACCATGCTAGATAAAGGCTGGCATAATACACCACGGCACTGACTAAGATGCAGTGGATGGCTAATAACTCTTAGTAGGATTAAAGCTTATACACAACAGTTAAAGTGATGCATACAAACCTGCAACCAGGCATTAGTTATCCATGCATAGTCTGGCCTCACTGTGCATCAGTCACAGGCAACCCAAGTAGCTAAGTACAACAGGCAAGGCACCGTTATAATCATTTGCACTGTTGTGGGGATGGGAAGCACATGGAAATGTGTGCATGCTATTCTGTCACAGTGTATGTGTGTGTGTGTGTGTGTGTGTGTGTGTGTGTGTGTGTGTACAATGCCCTAATCAGGGATAGCAGGTGGTTAATTTGCTCACATTCAAACCTGTACCTTAGTTATGGCAGTTTGGTGGTTGGGGTAAAGGCTGAATCCTTTACCTCAACCACCAAGTTGCTATAAAATTGAGTTTCAGGTGCATTTCTCAGGGAAATGTGTTTCAGGTGCATTTTGTCAATGAATTGTGAGCTTCAAGGGAAGAGAAGTTTACTACTGCTCATGCTAAATCTGTTTACAATATGAAACCATTTTATTTAGCAAATACCATCACAATTGTGAATTCAAAATTATTGCTAGTAGCACAACAGGTAGCATAATTGCTTTTGATGCAGAAGGTTGTGAGTTTTACTCCTACAGCATGTAGATGGATTGCTGATAATGTGTTGTACTCTGGGTGGTACTGTAGTCCTTAGTGTGTCCTCTTTTGGATGCAATGCCTAATAACTATGAATCTGTTGCTATCCATTCCCTATTGCAATATTACTGCTTAACAATTTTTTTCGTAAACTAGAAAATGTATTCTTCAAGGGCAGCATGCACTGAATTTGTGGATGAAACCCTGAAATATAAAGTTGTTTGCTAGCAGCAACCTCTTCATTGGTTACAGATCTCTTTTATGAGGAATTATTCAGATGACTTTTACCTCTGCAGAAATTGAACACATTGACTGATATTGGTGGATTGCAATGGTTGGAGTTTCAGTGGCCTTTTATGGTTGAAATGTTCTGAAATGGGCAGTTTTGTCATTATTGGGTCATATATTTTATTTCATTACTTACTGGAAAAATGTTCAAAATTACAAATTTAAAACAAACTCTAACAAGTGGTGCTGTATACTACAAGAAATATAATTTAATACAATCAGTAAGGTGAATCAAAGAGCACATGCATGTATGAATGGTCCTAGAAATGTGTGAAAACAGCCCAGAGGTAAACTTTTTCTGCCACTGGACAGATGCATTTTCTTTGAATTTGGGTTCCAATACCATTTCAATAAATGCGAGTTTCAAGGCCAGACAAGTTTACTTTTAATGTTAAGTCTGTTTTCACTGTGAGACTGTATTGCTTTGTTTAGCAAATATCTATCAGTGTTCGTGTTATAAAATTTGAAATAAAAGTTTTAAATTAAGTCTAAATATCTGTAATCATTATAGAAGTAAAGAATAAAATAGTATGCACACTGAGAAGTTTGAACAGTGTTTATGGTAACTGGTGAGAAACATCCAAGTAATGGAACAGTGAAATGACTGTGGGGGAAGCTATGTGTGTGTGTGTGTGTGTGTGTGTGTGTGTGTGTGTGTGTGTGTGTGGGAGGGGGGGGCAGCCATTACCTTTTCTAGGGCCCCATTTGACCATGATCTGGTTCTGGGTACCACAGAAAATGTGAGTAATTTTCCAAAATATTATAAACATATGTCATTTGCTAATAAATATATTGATAACTTGCACCTGAAGGTGTTTATATGGTATTATAGGGTATGAAATAAAAGCATACACATTGCTGGAAAATGCTGCATTAAAAGTCAATGTCTAACTATCTCTGTTTTTGCAGTTATTTACATTTATTTGTCTAATAAATATGCAGTACTGTAAATGAGTATTTTGGGTAGCCTAGGTAGGATGTATGTGAAAGCAGCTGATCTCTTGCACAATGACACATGTCTAATGGCCGTATACTGTTCAGGACAAAGAAATTGGACTCTGCTTTTTTTTTCATTTTTCTCACAGTTAAACATCATACATATATAGGACGCTTGCTTTTGAGGGTAGACATAAGGAGGAATAATGGGTGTATATACATCTGATCACAATGAAATATATTAGGTGAAGGTGGTCCTAGAATATAACGTTGATCATAAGCATCACCCCTGAGGGGTCTATGTTAAACAAAGTGCACGGACTTGGATTTTAATCTGTCTAATGAGGGAATTTTGTTGCATTTTAAGCATGTTTAAGTGTTTAGTGAGGTACATGCTGAATTGGGCACTATATTCAGTGATCGCCCTAATAAGGGAGGGATAAAGTGGTACTACAGCATCATTAGACCATGGTGGGATAATACATAGAATGTGCTGTTTCAGGCTAAAGGATTTTCTAACCACCACAGAGACAAGGGGGTCAATGAAGAGTCTGTTATCAATACAGGCAGTCAAGTCCCTGATGACTGACCCAGATTTAAGCAGATTGATGCATGGAAGTTTTCCCTTTTGCCAACAGGGTCTGTGAAATATTTTATTTCAAGAAAGTGTCCTGTGTATTTAAAGCATATGTTGCTAAACATTCTTATTACATGTGAAATCGTAATCGAAATAGGACATGCTGTTATTCATGTAGTGGCAGGATTAATGGTCATTTCTCTTGTAAACCTGAATACCATGAAAAGAAGAAAAGGAAGACATTGAAGGTTTTTAGGTTTAACACAGACAAATCTAAGATGAAACTAAAATAGCATTGTTAATAAAAGCACAGAAAGTATTTAGTCAGAAGATGTTTATATGGAAATATCTGTTTTAGTAACACCATCTATAAGATTAACACAATTACTAAACTGAGTATTTGTTTTTTGGGATGTTTTCATAGCATCTACGTTTTTAATTGTTGTTTTACTTGTACTTAACTGAACTTCACTGTTTCCACATATATCATTATTTACTTAAAAAAAGGGTCTATATTATATTTTCGAAAGTTTCAAACATCGAACAACATATGGTTGACACCATATGAGCGATGTTTGAAATTTCAAAAATATAATAAAAAAAAAATAAAAAAACTATACTTACCTAAATGCTTTAGGCAGGGGGGCAAGCCCGCATGCACCCCCCATGTGGGGGGCTGTGCCCCCCACACCCCCACTACTTAAATATTCCTACTCCGAGATCGCACTGCATTGAAGTAAAGGGAAAATATTCCCTATGGCGATTTCCGTGTTATGCACGTGACATTTCAACGTTTTGACTAATCAGGTTCGCTCAATACGCATTCGCCATTTACAATTTTCGATCACGCGATAGGAACCCAAAAAAAACCTTAAATTTACTATGGTAATCACTATGGCTAATATCACCTTCAGTGGAACTGTTTCATAGATCATAATAATGAATAAGCCAGTTATGCCATGGAAGGAGAATATGACTTGGGATGGGCAAACAATTTCTCTTTCTGGCATGCATTGAAATGTGTGTTAATTTTATTGTTAATGTGCTATTTACTGCATAGAAAATGCCTGCTTCTACTACCACATCCACAGCAAAATCAAGTGCAACTGAATATATATTGCTGTCTTTTCACACATCAGAACATCTTAAGGTGCCCCACTTTCCCATTCCCACCTCAGTAGTCAATTAATCAGACTGCATCCCCCCTTTTGCAGATTCCTGAATCTGCCACTGCACACACACACCCACCCACACACACACACACACACACACACACACACATGCACACACACACACACACACACACACACACATACGCACACACTCACACACACTAACTTCTGACACTATACCAAAGACCATGCACTTACCTTCTGGAATCCCATTCCTTTTTCGATGTCACAAGCAAATACTATAACATCCACTCAGTCAGTGATCAGACATGATACTGTCTCTGCTAAATTACAAATTGACAGAGTATCATGGATCCCTATAGATATATATATATATATATATATATATATATATATATCGACATATATATATATATATATATATATATATATATATATATATATATATATATATATATTTTTTTTTTTTTTTTTATCAAATATGGTGAATATGCATACGTGTGTGTGTGTGTGTGTGTGTGTGTGTGTGTGTGTGTGTGTGTGTGTGTGTGTGTGTGTAAATATAATGTGCAATATTTCAGAAGGAGTCTGCACGCTTTCAAAAAGCGTAGCTGGATTTTTCCCCTTTTAAATGTCATGTTTTATTATTTCACTGCTGGATTTGTATAGATATTTTGTCCTTTAAAACATACATTTAGAAATTTTCATTAGGTTTAGTGTTAGTTGCTGAGGCCAGTTCTAAGTTCTTATTTAAATATCAAATCTACAAAATCTATTTTAAAATATATTTTATATGCTCACCATGTATTTTGTCTGTATCTGCAGTATAAAAAATCATGCACATCTGTTTAAATACTATGTTTAATTCTTCAAAGTTTTCTGTCTTGGTCTGTCGCCTGTAACAGCCTTAAAATAGCTGATCAGCTTGGTAAATTACAGCAAAGAAGAAGAATTTTTTTCTTCCTTGTACAAATGTCAAATGTAGGTCTCCAAAACTGTTTTCATTACCCACAGTTTAAAGATTTTGATATTTTTCAACAATGAATGCATATATCTGTGTACATATCAAATATTAGTTCTCTGCAACTTTTATGTAGAAGTGCAACCAATAAATGTACCATTTTTTTCAATGAATCAGAAAAAAAAAAACAGCTTACATCACCTAAAAGTGCCAACATTACAGAATGTATGTAACTTTTAGTTATGACATTCAAATATTAAAGATATTTTCTGTTGTTTTAAAGCAGCTTCAGACTACATGGTATTTTACATGGTGCTTTCTGTCTTGTTTCCATAGTCTTTTCAGCTTTCTTTGAGGCTCACTGTGTTAATGAGCTAAGATATGAGTAACAACACCGATAATGCAAAGTTTGATTCCAGATTTGGGTATTTCCAGCCCTGATAGATCTGTTGCACATGCAGAAAACAGACAGAACTAGAAACACTAGATGCAGGGATCTGAACTTCACTTGTGACATAAACAGAATGTGGTGTACAGACAGATATGTATCCCAAAGATTCTAGCTCTATGGAATAGGCTCTCTATCCATGAAAAGCAGCGATCATCACTGACCCTATTCAAATGAAACCTTGAGAATTGGATGGGAAATTGTAAATTTACCCCTGGTCTGCACCAAAAGTCCCTTATGGACAGAAGTTGTCAATAATACAAGTGTTATCCTAACACACCCCAAATCCTTTAGTTATGTACATATTAAAATGCCCCCCCCCCCATTATAGATGCCTGTGATACTTATACTTGGGATCCAAATAGGTTTGAGGTGCACAGCTAGGCTTGTTAAGGGCCCTAGACATTTTGTCTTTTGTTCTCCCTGAAACTATATTTAGCAAACATTACCCTAAGAAAATTGCATTATGTCCATCCCTCACAAAAAGAGAAAAAAGCTATTCATATGAAGCAGTAGAACCGTTAATTTTGTAGTTGTTAATCCTGCAGAAAATGGTAGTAGAAAGAAAAACATATCCTGAAAATAACTATCTTGGAATTGCCTCCATTTTCTACTTAATTTATTTACTTATCTGCCCATCATTTCTTGATAACTGTCTTGGAATTGCCTCCATTTTCCACTTAATTTATTTATTTATCTATCCATCATTTGCTGATCAGGTTAATCCCACTAGGCTAGTGGCCCCTTTTCAAGGGAGACTCAATGTGGTATTTATACTACTAAGGTAAATTAAGCCAGGGTGTCAGAGAATATCCCTTCTCTTTTCAATAGCTGCTGTTGGGTTGTTTACATCCACCTGAACTACACCCAACTCAAGCAGATAGGACCACAGTCTAATGTCTCATCTTGACTGTTTGTTTGCTCTTCATAAAATAGCCTGATGGCTACTTTATTTTCAGCTAATTGAATCATTCATTTTGCAGGGCAGCAATTGGGTACCCCCACATTAGGTGAGTGCCCAATAGTCCATTTGCTCCTGCCTGGGTAGCCCTAGTGGCTTATAAATTCCCCATTAGAGAAAGTTGAGTGGTAATGAGCAGGTTGGTGTTATTCCTGTAAAACAGATAATTCCCCCAGGTGGAGCTCCCCCCCCCCTCTCTTGCCAGCACGATGAGTTCTGTTTCATGCTGCCAGCCACAGGGAGCATGACCCTGAATGCTACATCGCACAGCTTCTGTACATGTGCACTATGGCAGCACCATGACTAATGCTCCAGAAGTGCAGCTTACAGTGCTCCCATTAGGTGTCCCCAACCCAGAACCACATCCCTCCTGTCTGGATAGGGAAATCATCAGCATCCCTTTATGCCAAAGGAGCTAGCTTTTTAGCTTTCCATATAATGTTTTATAATATTTTACCTTTGCTGCCTGTTGACCATCAGGCCCTCTCTCATTCAGGTGGTCAATTCATTCAACCTAGACAGAGGTGATAAACAGATGAGAGATGATATAATTTATGCAACCATCAAAGTGGTTACATTTTTGCTTTTGATCAATCCTAAGTACAGTCACATGTGCAGTAAAACACCAAGCAAGTGATGTATCCTGTCAAGACAATCCTGCCCCCCCAAAAGCCAGTGTTGTTATGGAGTTCCAGGTATCCATCAAGGACTTTACCACAGCAACATGCACCTTGGGCATACACTCCTGTACACTCATTCTCCAACGAGAGAAAGCTGGCAAAGCCACATCACTCATCTCCTCCCACTGGCAAGCTTCACTGAGCCCCTAATATAACTTTGGCAACCAAAGCAAAAGGCAGGAATTTATTCTTGTATGCTAATGGAGCTGGCATGATTTCTATCCTTACCCAGACATCTTTCTGTTTTGCGGAAAGGCCTGAACTACTATTCATTCTTTCACAAAGCTTTGTGATGCAGCTAATTACTGCTTTTGCAATGTATACCATAGCTGCTTGTTTTTTTTTTCTACTCTAATGTCACTACTTCTTCATTTTTATTTTGAAGTTTGAATTTTTATCATAGCATTTGTAAAGCATGTCTAAAGGCATTATGCTGCTTGACAATGATTAAGTCAGCTACATTATACTTTTATACTGTTTCAAATCTGAATTCTGCTGTATTTTCACTGAGGTGCTTTCTTTAATTTCAGTCTTCCTAGGAATTCATCTTGACATTTTTCCAACTTGCTTTGTATTACATACCTCTTGTATGAAATTTTCCTCCCATATATTGGATCATTTTCTATAATTGGTGGGTCTTATTTTATATATGTAGATTCCATAGCTACACAGAGCTCTGTATGTTGGCATAATGCCTTCTTCTTAGATAAATGTAGTCATTGATAAAAAGGACCACTTACAATATCCAGATTATAGTTCACCTTCCTATTGTGCAAATATTCTTTTAGCAAATAATAGATTACATATGCATTAATGCAGCTGCTGTACAAACATTTATCTGTTTGTCTATCTGTCTAATTTATTTCATTTTCAGTTTGGCTGACGGTATGGCATTTATCAAAACTACCAACCTCCTGGATATGACTTGTGTCACAGGTGAGGAAGATCTGGCTGGGAGGTGAAGATTAACTAACTAGTGCATTAAGCTATGCTCTCTATGGGAGGGTATTAAATGAGACATGGAATGAGACATAAGAAGTCAGAGGTCATAGGAATCTCTACTGAGTCTTCACACTAAACAGGGAGCATTCATAGGGGTTTGTGGGCTAGTTTGTCTATCTGCTCAGTACAGATGTTACTGCTGCACATGTGCAATCCTAAAAAGAAATATACTTTACAATGACAAGTGATGAAACAAAGTCAATGGACTCATCAGCGTCTTTTGCAGGATATCACATTTTCTATCAGTTGAAGCCAGAACTGCACTTGAAAATGATACCTACTGTCCACTTTGGTGTATAGGCTGTACTTTGCTACACTTGATACATCTAAAATAGTCAACAGCTTAACATTTTTATAAGTGGAATTGGTAGAGTCCTAAAAAATGATCCAAGATTGCAGCACCGTAGTGTGCCTCCACAAAAAGCCAAGCTTCTCCCTACTAACAACAACAAAAAAATATAATTCCTTCTTGCTGTCCTAGTTACATGATACTACATGTGAAATACTCTGTCACTCTAAGACTTTTACTAAAAGCAGATATTAACACATAGAAACTGTGAAACTCTGTAGTTACCCACTTTTGCCTGGAGCATCCTCAGTATCTGAAAC
>NC_056735.1:672293993-672303993 GCF_019279795.1 Protopterus annectens | reverse complement strand
CTCATCTTCTTTGTCAGTACTCAAAGTTCCGAACAGTAGATGATGCTGGTCATGTATACTAGTAGGTAACTTGTGAGCTATATCCTCTCTCACAGTTCTCGCTTTACCACCACAGTCTATCAGACTGTCTGCAGTAATGTCAGCACAGCACCCATCTATATATAAGGCAAGTAATCCCTTTCACTTATCTCATAAACAAGACCTCAATATCCCTGAATTCTGCTACTTGGGATAGCTGACCAGTTCTTACCTGCACTACTCTATCCTTTGTGATAGAGCACCATGACTTGGGATTTGGAAGTCCTGATTTTAATCCCAACCACTTCATACTCAATTAACTGTTCCACTGCATGTTGGATATCACAGTCACTTTATTCCATAAGAGCAACATTGTCTGCAGACACTAAGATTCTGCCTCAAATCCATACTCTGGATACTTTCCACATATTCTGTCCATGAAATTAATTTTGGAGGGGAGGCAAGACATACCCACCTTGCATGGATTTGATTTAACACTGAGAATATAGATACAACTTTCACTTCACAAATAAAAGGATTAAATCAGAGGCAGCAGTGACTCTGTCACCCCATATTTATATAGGAGGCCCCATCGGTCATTTCATGGAACACAGTTGTAAACCTTCTCTAGGGCCATAACGCAGATGTACACCATACTAAAAAATTCCAGTGACCCTTCCAAAATGTATTCAAGAACAAAGATTTGATCTACTGTTCCAAGTCTAGGAAAAAATTTACATTGATCTTATTGAATCAAAGGCTGAACTATCAAAAGGATTCTTCTTTCCAGGACCCTGGCATAGACCTTCCCAGAGAGGCTGAGTTACAGAATTCTGTAATTACAGTATGTATTCAAGTCCTTCTTTTTGTTTAAATGGAGATCAACACACCAGTTCACCTATCCAGAGGTACATCATTATAACCCATGCAACACTGAAAAGGCACATTAAGCAGAAATCAAACAATATCGATATCTTTCATCTTTTCTAGCAGGTAGGCCACGTTAGAACTGCTTAATTGCCTTAGTTACCTTATCTATAGAAATAGAACCAATCCCAACACCTGCTTCTGGAAATGCTGACTTAAAGGTGAGAAAGCCAACTGGTTTCTGAAATTACTCTTCTCAGTAAAGCTCAAAAATTTTCATTCTTGCTGAGAACAGCTTAGGCAGCTATCACCTTCCCACAGGAATCTTCAAACCTGATGGCTTCTTTCACTGCTAGCTTGTACAAACAAATCTATGGGTTACTATCATGATAAGCAGTGACCCCACTTTTGCAAACAGCTTCTTACCACTGTCTCATGTATAAAAGTCATAAAAATGGTACATTGACAAAACTCTTCTGGAGAAGGAAAATAAAGTCATCCCACACAGAAACATCTGTCTAGCTTTCCCTGACAGCCACACTATAGACTGAATTTCCAAGGTCTCTCCAGCTACCAGCCCACCTGCCAGACCAAACATGGCACCAACTGGTCATCAGATGGCAGCTCAGTATCTGCCTTATCCCATATGTTCAGAGCATATGGCCTCAAGTCTGATGACATCGGTACAGTATCTATCAGTGAAGTTTAGTCCAAAGTTCTCTATAACCTGTACACTTATAAACACCTTTTGATTCAAATGTAGTGTCATTCATGAATAATCCATGAGTAGTGCAGGTATGTTGATAACAATATTCATCTTCAGATAAGGCAAACTATTCCTCCCAGTCATGCCCCATCTAAGTGTGCCCACCATTCCCCCACCTAAGGCAGAATTTCCACTAGAACATCAGAGTTAGAAGGTGGTATACTGCTAAGCACTCCCTCACAGTCTTCAAGAGAGCTAACCACTCTGAATGATTATTTGCATATGCTTTCTGTAGCTTGTAGTTATATCTGGATGACACTCTCTATTCTGGCAAAAATTGCAGCTATACTTCATTCATCTGGAAGGTTAGTTCCCCACACAGTTGTAAGTGCCCTGCCACAGAATATTACTCCATTTCTCTCATCTGTCTTAACCAACAATTTGGTATGTAGTCGCCTTGAAACTGAAGCATTGTGTCTTACAGTTGTTTGGCTTACATCTAGAGTTATGAAATCATACAGTTTGTAAATGTAACACCTTAATCTGGCTTCAGTAAAACACCATCTGCTAAACCCATTATGAAAATATACTTCACCAATAATCCATATCAGTATTAATTAATTGTAAATAGGAATTTCTTCAGATAAAGGTTCTTAACTAGGTCATGAATTTCTCAGGAACTGTTCTCTTTTAATTAAGTTGGTTAGTTCATTAGATAGTTTAATTACAGAAAATGATACTGATTGATAACTGGGAATGCAAGATGTCAGTCATTTCTGAAAGTCAATATGTAGGTATTAATATTTTCTGATGTGATATTTAAATCAAGTGCATGCACAAAATAAGAACATCAAAATAATCCATATCTGTGCTAAATTGTTTGTAAAATCTGACCATCTGTATGGAGAAATCATTCTTATAACAAGTCAGGGGAGCATGTATCTGGCCAGTTCACTGTTGGACGAAGGTAAATGCCAGGATACAGCAAAGAGCAGATTACAGGCATGGACAGATAACTTCAACAGGATTCAAAATCCAAATACAAGAGTGTATTTTATGTCACATATTTACTTGGTGATAGTGGCTGGTCTTATACCTCTATTTAATGTTTATGGCTGTTCCTTTTGCTGCTACCCAATTTCTCACTGACATTACTTACAGTGCTTATTGTGTGTCCTAAATATGGGCTGCTGCTGTTATGCATCACTACTGACATACAATAACTGAGTTTCCCTATACATTTTTAATTCTTATCCATGACATCTCCATTTGACAACTGGATATTGTGTTACATCACCAAAGCAAAATTTACTGAGTCTCAGTTCAGGAAAACCAACTTTGTAAATGGGAGCCATCAAATCTATCCCTCCTGAATGGGCATTCTGACAAAAGATTACACCTCACCCCCACACCCCTGATCTTTCAGTGCCTATCTGGTAGTCAGAGTTGGGTCAGTGATATCACAGTCAAGATTTCATGGCGTTGCACCACATTGGTGGGGCTCTAAAAATGACTTCCCGACCACAGATTATTTTTACTTAAGTTGCAGAAATCTATGCTTCTCAGTTTTAAAATTTATGGAAAACATAATCTTTGTCTGTGTGCTTATATGTATGCGTGTGTGTGTGTGTGTGTGTGTGTGTGTGTGTGTGTGTGTGTGTGTGTGTGTGTGTGTGTGTCTGTGTGTGTGTGTGTGTGTGTGTGTGTGTGTGTGTGTGTGTGTGTGTGTGTGTGTGTGTGTGTGTGTGTGTGTCTGTGTGGGTGGGTTTGTGTGTGTGTGTGTGTGTGTGTGTGTGTGTGTGTGTGTGTGTGTGTGTGTGTGTGTGTGTGTGTTGTGTGTGTGTATGGTTGTGTGTGCGTACATATGTTTGGGTGTGGGACAGGTGTGCATTTGTGCACATGTGTTTGTGTAGGTGTGTGTGTGTGTGTCCACGTGTCTGTGTATGTGTTGATGAGAAACTGTATTCATAGTATGAACTGCTGCTACAGTGCTGTAGTAGGGAATGTCCCTTTCCCAAAGGAGCAAAACAGCAGTGGTTTCAGAATTCATTGTATAAAGAAAAGGGAGCAGGGTGGCACAGCTCTTGCAAAGTCAGTCCTGGGGAGGGCTCTATGAATCCACATAGAAGAGTTGATTCTGAGAAGACTACATTTGGCAGGCTATTTTAACCAAAGTGTCCGTTTCAGAATTTCACTTTGCCAAAAAATTGCAACTAATCAGTGAAATTAAAAAAAAAAAAGAAATTAAACAAATTAATATTTGTATATGTCTCTCATGATCTCCTAAATTTAATTGTAATTGCTTTTCAGAAAAATGTATAGTTTTATACATTTGAGTTAGTGTGTTAACCTGTTCATGTACATTATGTCTGCAACAATATTTTAGTTCTCCTACATAAATCATTTGCAAGAGTATGACATCAAATGATGGGTGCAATTGTACTCTGCCTGCATCAATATTTATTCAAGTGGTTGCAGAATTGTTATTATGACTGTTGTTGCAGTGTGCCAAAAGCAGCTTATGGCAGTGTCATCATAAGACACACTGTCATGTTTGCTTTAGAAGTAAACAACAATGGAAGTTCTATTGAAACAGCCTATCATACTATACATTTGCAGACTCAGAGTTTGAATTTATATTCAGCACAGTCATTATGTCAGTCTTGTTTGGAATACTTCTTCAGTAACATATACTTTCAGTAAATACAAGGAGATAAAGCATACAAAATGGATACTGGCTTGGATAACTGTTTGCGTAATATGACTCATAACATTACTAAATCCATTCTCATCCAAAATGACAGTTACTAATTGCTGTATATTTCTTATCAGTGGTTCACCTACTTTTAATGGATCAGTGATGACAATGCCTTTCACCGGGGGGGGGGGGGGGGGGGGTGTTCATTTTTACATGTATCCCTTTTTTCTGTTATGAAAGCATTATGCTGAGTGCTTGTTGACATTTGAAAAGGTGATGTAGGGATACGTATGTTTCTGATGGCAGAGGGCCAATTTGGTAGGGGGTGAGATTTGTGAGAAGAGTAAATTACTATGAACTGTAGAGGGGGAGGGTTGCTTTTCTTTCTAAAATGCAGTCATACTAATCCAAATCTGACATTTTGCTAGGGGAAAAAAAACAGAATGATGTGATTGCTGCAATTCAGGAAGGGGGATGCAAATAACTTTGCCATGATTAGGGCAGCAGTGAACAGCTGACATTTTAAAAACACACTCACCTATGCTTATTTGTGTCAGTGTATGCCATCAATAACTACCCCCAAAATGTGAGCTATAAAACTGTAGAGCATACATTTGTTTTAATTTCTTACTAAATAATCAAGATGAAGTATTCCTTGTTCTTTTGTGCTGTATTCTGCTGCCAGCACACTGACATCATATCACTATTACAAACAAAGAAGTTTAATATGCTCTGTGTTGCTGTATTCTCATACAAGGACACTAACATTACATCACTATTGCATATGAGGAATGAGGATGCATCCCTTGTTCTGTGGTGATGTGTTATAATGCAAGGGCACTAACATCACATCAGTATTACATAATAGGAAACATCCCCTGTTCTGTGGTTCTGTGTTATAGGTTCATAGGTAGGTACTAGGCTATCTGCCCTAGGGCATTTATAAGCCTAGCCAGAATGTGTTGGCTTTTGCCTCCCTTTTAGATTAGATTCCTGAGCCTCTGTCCAACAGGGCCATAGAATTGACCCCAGGGGTAAATTTACGATTTCCCATCCACTCATCAAGATTTCTTTTGAAGAGGGTCAATGAGAGGCTCTGCCTAACATGGACTGGGATTCTATTCCAGAGTGAGGGAAGCCTCTGGGATATGAATCTATCCCTCCAGCATGTTCTATTTATTGTTGTGCTGAGGTTTAAATCCCTGGAGCATGTAGCTCTAATGGATTTGGTTTTCTTGAGGTGAAGCATATCCATTAATTCCGAGTTAGACATGGCCTTGTATGTCAGGCAGAGATCACCACTGAGTAGGCGGTAAGCAACTGAGTATAGATTGAGTTTCTTTAGTTGAGCTGCATAGGGCATCTCTTTGAGGCCCACGATCCTCTTGGTGAGGTACTTTTGAGGTCTCTCCAGCTGTTGCAGGTGTCGGGTAAGGTACATCCAAAATGGGGCATTGTACTCAATTATGGGCCTGATGAGCGATGACTAGAGAGGCACAATGACCTCTTTTGATCTAGATGTGAACCCTTTTGTAATTAAGTGGGCTATATAGAAGGTTTTTCTAACCACTTTGGCGATGTGATTATCAAAGGACAGGTTACTATCTACTTGGGTCCCCAGATCCCTAATTACATCTTCCGTGTTTAGTGGATTACCTCCTATGTGGTAGTTTGTGGGCACTTTGTTTTTCCCAAAGGGGATGACTATGCACTTTTTGGCATTTAGCTTGAGGCCATGGTTCTGACACCGGGTATCTGCCTCCATAAGACCCTTCTGGAGGATGCTTGTGTCAGCTGGAGAGTTGATTATGGCTCTAAGTTTGCAATCATCTGCGAACTTGGTCAGCCACAGTCCTCCCGTGCTTGCCTGTACCTCAGAGAAGTATATACCAAACAAAAGGGGTCCGAGGACTGAGCCCTGTGGGATGCCACTTGCAACCAGTTTGGAGTCGGACATGGCACCTGCAACTCTGACCATGTGAGTTCTATCCCTGAGCCAGTTTGCAACCCATCTCATGACATATGGGTTGATATTTAAGCTGGTAAGCTTATTTATAATGCCAGAGTGGGGTATTGTGTCAAAGGCCTTTGCGAGGTCCAGGTAGGCTGTGTGGGCTACCTTTCCCTCATCTATGGCTTTGGTAACTGTTTCTAAGAAGTCAACTAGGTTTAAGAGGCAAGATCTGCCTTTAACAAAGCCGAATTGGGTAGGGTCCAGTGTCTGGAGGTTCCCAATGTCTTTGTTTATGAGATCCATAATGATGCGCTCCATAGCCTTGCAGACCAGGCTAGTCAGGCTTATAGGACAATAGTTGCCAGGATCCATTGTGGCACCACCTTTGTGGAGTGGGATAACTGTTGCTGTACGCCATTCTTTGGGTGCATATCCTGTAGTAAGGCTGAGTTGGAACAGTGAGTTTATGTGAGGGTTTAGTTCAGAAGGTTTAGACACAGCCTGGGATACCATCCGGTCCCATTGATGCTGTGTTTTTACTTTGGAGAGGGCTGCTTTCACCTGTGTGTCTGTGATGTCTGGGGGACTACATTCTTCTGGGATAGACACTGGCCCTTTTGGGGGGGAAGGTGGGGTAAAGTTTGCACTGAACCTGTCTGCCAGGATGTTGGCAATGTCAGTGGGTTCAGTGTATTTTATGCCATTCTGCACCAACTCAGAGCAAATCTGAGAGTTGCCACCTAGATTTTTAATGTAGCTAAAGAAGGCCTTGTGATTTTCTTTAGAGTCTTTGGCGATTTTTCTTTCAAAGCTAGCCTTCGATGATTTTATGAGGGAATGTAGTTTCTTGCTAATACTAATCAGGGTTGCCTTTCCTTTTTGGGATTTTGCTCTATCATGTAATAGTTTTCTCCTTCTGTGGTATAGCTTATTTATGGTTGGGGTCCACCAGACTTGTCTCCTGTTTTTGGAGGAGTGAGTCTTGGTTTTGCTTGGGATGGCTCGATCCATGCATTCCTGTAGGTGCTCATAGAATGCATTTGTAAAGGATTCTGCGGTTTGCGTAGCATTTTCTATTAGCCCGGGGGCTTTGAAACTTTCCACTTTGGTTTTGAGAAGTGTGAAGTTTGCTTTTGAGAAATTTTTCACAGTGGGTTCCTTTGCTGGGGGTGGGGTTGGGATGTGGATGTCCATTGTGATTAGTTTATGGTCTGATCTTACCAACGAGGGGTTTATCTCTGGTGTTGCGCATTGGGCCCCCATGTTGGTGATGACCAGGTCCAATATATTGTCCCCTCTTGTGGGAATGGGGACTAGCTGTTCCATGGCGTTTGAGTTTATAAACCCCAGGAACCGTTGGGCAAAGGATTTGGGACTTGAGTAGTTTTCCCAGTCAATGTTTGGGTAGTTGAAATCACCCAATATCATGGTGTTTGGTGAGACCTTCATATTCTCCAATGTTCTCAGGAATGCCGAGTGGGGGTCCTGAGACAAGGTGGGTGATCTGTAGCAGGGTTATGATGCAGGGACACTAATATCACATCACTATTATATAAGAAGAAACATCCCCTGTTCTGTGGTGCTGTATTCTGATGCAAGGATACTAATATCGCATCGCTATTACATAAGAGGAAACATACTCTGCTCTGTGGTGGTGTATTTTATGCAAGCACACTAACATCACATCACTATTATATAAGAGGAAGCATTACCTGTTCCATGGTGCTGTATTTTGACACAAGGACGCTAACATCAAATCACTAATACACAGGAGGAAGCATCCTCCATTATATGGTGCTGTTTTCTGATGCCAGGACACTAACATCACATCACTATAACATAACTTGTTCTGTGATGCTGCATTCTACTGCATTCTAATGCAAGGACACTAACATCACATCACTTTTACATAACAGGAAACATTCCCTGTTCCGTGGTGCTGTATTCTGATGGAAGGACACTAACATGTCATCACTAATACACAGGAGGAAACAGCCTCCATTTTATGGTGTTGCATTCTGATGCTAGGACACTGACATCACATCACTAAAAAGAGACATCCCCTTTTCTACAGTGCTAAATTGTGATGCTGGACCACTGACATCACATCACTAGTGCAAGGGAAGCAGCAACAAATGCTCCATGACAGCATATTGTTATTGTGAGATACAGCCATCACATCACTACTACACAAGAGGAAGTATTCCTTTGTTCCATAGTGCTGTATTCTGATCCTGGGACTTTGGCATTACATCATTAGTGCACAGGAAGAAGCCTTCCCTGTTGTGTTGTGCTGTACTATGGTGCTATGTTATTGGGCTGAGGTACTAACATCACATCACTAGTAATTGTAGAAAGCATCTGCTTTCCATGATGCTGCTTTAGGGTGCTGGGACACTGAAATCACATTACTAGCATATAGTAAAAAGAGACATTCTGTGTGGGTCATTTATAGTAAGTGGCTGTGAGATATGTGGATTAAATGCTAACTTGTTTATTGCTAACCAAATCAAGGGTTTGGGAGGGTTTGTGAACTTTGGTAATTTCACTGTCATCTGTGCAGTAAATATGATTTTTTTTCTGAAAGGTCACCTGGATGGTTGTTAATGAATAACTTAAAAAGAAGTTGGCTTAGGATGGCATTTTTTAAGATGACCTTAGTATAAAGTTGCTAGGATCAGTTTAATTACTGCTTGATATGTTTTAGAAGGATCTGCTGTTGAGATAAATCTACATGCACTGGAGAACCTTGCTGGTGAATCTGAAGAAAATCATACTCGGTGTTCTTTTTTTTTCAATCTAGAAATATGCCACTCATTAGTAAATCACGTTTCATGTGATCTATATACAGTCACCAAGAGAGTATTTAGCAATGACACTGTATGTGGATCTATACTGAAATGTCAACTATTACTACTTTGACGTTTCACTACACCAAACCCACTACATTAAAATATACACATACATCGAAGGACATTGAAAAAAAGCATCATGTCTGCCTGCACCCCAGAAAAGTAAATATACTAACTTTGAGATCGCATGACAGTGAGGAATAAGGAAAAACTCTTTACCCCACTGTTAGTGATCTCACACTAACAACCAACAGCTCACCTGGCACTGAAATCCCACACACAAGCACACAAGTGCATGCATTCACACACATATACATGCATTCAAACACATGCACAGATTCATACATATGCACATATTCAAGCACATATAAATACACATTCACACACACATATAGATGATCCATTTTTACTTTATTCTATATATATATATATATATATATATATATATATATATATATATATATATACGCACATATATAATATACATGTGTTTATATATATATATATATATATATATATATATATATATATATATATATATATAAAATCTATATAATATATAAAATATATATTTATATATATGTAAATATATATACATACATATATGTATTATGTATAGTTACAGTTCAAAATACTGACAGTTCAGAATGCAGACGGTGTGAACTCCAGTATCAGAATGTGAAAAGTTCAGAATGCAGACAAAGGTATGCATGTTTATGCAAGTGTTGGTGGGTTTGGGTTAGACTATGGATTAAGTAAGGTGATAGCTTTTGTGATGTGCATGCTCATGTTTATTGATGAGTGGTTCAGTGTCTGTGCTTGGGTTGTGTAGTGGTACTGTTACAAAAGTCTTTTTTAAGGTAACGTGTAGGGTTAAGGATTTACGCAGGGGCATGGTTACTGTT
>NC_056735.1:672253993-672288993 GCF_019279795.1 Protopterus annectens | reverse complement strand
GAACAGTAGGGGTCCCAGGACCGAGCCTTGTGGGACACCACTTGTGACTGGTTTAGAGTCGGACCTGGAGCCCGCTAGTCTTACCATGTGAGTTCTGTCTGTAAGCCAGTTGGCAACCCATCTCGTGCCGTAGGGGTTATGTTCAGACTGGTGAGTTTTTCTATAATTCCCGAGTGGAGAATGGTGTCAAAAGCCTTGGCGAGGTCAAGGTAGGCTGTGTGAACCACCTTTCCATCATCTATGGCCTTGGTGACTGTCTCGAAGAGGTCAACCAGGTTTAGTAGGCATGATCTGTCCTTAACAAAGCTGAACTGGGTCGGGTCAAGTATTTGGAGGTTCCCAATGTCTTTGTTAATGAGTTCCATGATGATGTGCTCCATAGCCTTGCAGACAAGGCTAGTCAGGCTTATGGGGCGATAGTTACCAGGGTCAGTTGTGGCCCCTCCTGTGTGGAGCGGAATAACCATTGCTGTGCACTATTCTATGGGCACGTAGCATGTGGAGAGGCTGAGGTTGAACAGTGTGTTTAGGTGTGGGGGTGTTCGTTCTGTAGTTTGTGCAAGACGCAGCCTGGGACACCATCTGGCCCCACTGACACTGTGCTTTTGGCTTTTGAAAGGGCTGTTTTCACCTGTGCACCTGTGATTTCTGGGACACTACACTTTTGCAGTATTGTTGTGGGCACTTTTGGGGGTGAGAGGGGGGTGAAATTTGCACTGAATCTATCTGCCAGAATGTTGTCAATATCAGTGGGTTCAGTATATTTTATGCTATTTTGCACTAGCTCAGAGCATATCTGCGAGTTGCCACTTAGATTCTTGACATAGCTAAAGAAGGCTTTGTGGTTATCTTTCGAATCCTTTGCTATTTTTCTTTCAAAGTTAGCCTTTGAGGATTTTATGAGGGATCTTAGTTTCTTACTGATAATGATCAGGGTTGTCTTTCCTTCTTGGGATTTGCTTTTTTTCTGAACTAGTTTCCTCCTTCTGTTGTATAGCCTGTTTATGGCAGGGGTCCACCAGACTGGTTTCCTTCCCTTAGGGGAGTGAGTCTTGGTTTTGCTAGGGATGGCACGATCCATGCATCCTTGTAGGTGCTCATAGAATGCATTTGTAAAGGTTCCTGCATCTTGGACACTGTTATCCTTTAGCGTGGGGGCTGTGAAACTTACTACCTCTGTCTTAAGTAAGGTGAAGTTTGCTATAGAAAAGTTTTTCACTGTGGTTTCCTTGGTTGGAGGTGGTGGTGTGGTGTGGACATCCAGAGTGATTAGTTTATGGTCTGATGTAACCAGGTTGACCTCCGGTGTGGAACACCTGTCACCCATGTTGGTGATGACCAGGTCCAATATGTTTTCACCTCTGTTAGGGGAGTTTACCAGCTGATCCAGGGCATTTGAGTTGATAAATTCCAGGAAGCGGTGGACCTGGGAGTTTTTACTTGAGTATTTTTCCCAGTTAATGGTAGGGTAATTGAAATTGCCCAATATCAGGGTGTTCGGTAGGACCTTCATGTTTTCCAGTGTCTCCAGAAAGGCGGAGTGGTGGTCCTGGGTCATGGAGGGTGATCTGTAGCAGGCCACAATTTGCATTGCAGATTTGCCTGATGTTAGTTGCACACGGATGATCTCGGAGGTATCATGCTGTGCCACTAACCTAGAGGTGTAGGTATCCTTGATGAATATTGATACACCCCCTCCTTTTGTGTTTCGGTCCATGTTTTGTGGCCGAAATGTGTGGTATGAGTTGTAGCCCAGTAGTGCTGGGGTGCTCTGTAGAGCCTTGAACCAGGTTTCAGTTACTGCACAGATGTAGACGTTCTCCATACTGAGGAGTGCTTCGAGCACGTGCATTTTGAGATTTAAACTCTTGGCGTTGAGTAGCATAACCCTCATTTTTTTATTTGTGCTGTTTCTGGAGGTGGGTTTGACTTTTAAGCCTTGCCTAAAACCGGCACTATGGGGGCAGCAAGAGCCTTGGCCAGTAATCGAAAGCCTTGGGGTCATAGGTGCAAGCCGCCTCTTGTGAACTAATGAGGCTTGTCGAGCATGTTGTCCCAGGCTGACAGACTCTGGATCCCCTTTGAATGAGACCAGAAGCTTAGCCAATTGTTGAAATTGATCATTTTTTCTTTATACTGCAGTATCATTCTTGGTGAGGGCAGGATGCTACTCAGGGACAGGGTCATACCCGCCTGGGCTACATGATTAGAGAGCTCTTCCATGTCTATTTTCATGTAGTCCAGGGAGGTATGTCTCAGGTCATTAACACCAACATGAACAAAGACAGAGTCATATTTGCACTTGTTCTGGAGTGACCTGAGTGCTTGTGTTATGTGGTGGATTCTGGCAGCTAACAGTAACCTTCTCCTTGTCCAGCCTAGTGAGTGGGACGTCAGTGTGCCTGACTATAGAGTCACCTATTACTAGTGTGTTAGGTAAGTTATTTCGCTTAAGGGCTGTGATTGTGCGGCACACTGATTTTGTGTTTTATGTGTTGTCTGCTTTGTGATGGGAGGTGCAGGTTTTTTGGGTGTCTGCTTTAGAGGTCTCTGATGCTTTTGCAGGTTTTTATTTAGAGCATCTGAGTATGATTTTGTGTATTTATGTGTATTTTTTGCCAGTGCTGGTTTCGTATGTCTATGTGAGGCTGGAGGTGTGGTGCAAGTGTTAACCTTCTCCTCATGACTGCCTGTTCCAGTCTTGGGTGGAGAGAGCTTAGCCTCCAATTTAGCTATATAATTGCATCTCTCGCATATGTTAATGTTTTGTGGTAGGAGGAGAGGGTTGTCTGTGTATATGAGGCAGTTGTAACATTGCCTCAGGATACCCAGGTTCACCAGCTGGACTGGAAAGTATACCTGAAATTGCCCTTTGGTCATACCTGAATAGTAGGGTGAGCTGCTTAGTCGCTTGGTTGGTGAGGGGTGAATAATGAGCCTTGCCCTGCTGGGCAATCAAGTGTCGGGTTTATTAGTGCTTGCTATTAGGTCTGAGCAAGTGCTGGACTGTAGGATGCTTTTTAAGTGCTTGGGTTGAGAGTTAGACTACTTTCAAAGGAAAAACTGAAGAAGAGACTTGGTGGAGCCAGGATAAATTTAGCCCTAGCTAACTGGCACTGCCTAAATGTGCAAAACCGTGCAAAAGCGGTTTTTACAGCAGGGAAATTAAAGAGATAGAAATTAGCCCAAAATGGCCTATAAAGTAGTATGCGTGCATAAATAATGACATAGAACTGTAATTTACCTCACTGTTGGGAGAACCACACAATGCAATCCATTGCACCCTGTGACATCCCCACATTGGGTCAGTAATCATGGAGTCTGAATCCTCACCACTTACACTGGAGAGGGGCACTCACTTGGAATACAAATGGATATGCTCAGTATTTCCAGATGCAGACCTCTCTGCATCAAGCACAATTTCCCTTAAGAGCACACAGGGAACACCCTCAGTCTGGATGTCTGTATCTGTCTTCCATAAGGTCCCCAGTAAGAGTCCCCACTGGTACAGCTGTAGGGTTAGGTCCTCAGTTGAGTCTCCAAGCCAAGTCCTCCGGCACCCTCTCTGTGAAACCAGTACTTCATGTCCGTGCTCCATGCAGCTGACACACACACACACACACACACACACACACACACACACACACACACACACACACACACACGTGAGATTTGATTTTTCACACACACACACCCTGGGAAAGGCTGGCACAGATTTACCTACCATGCCCCCTTCTGCCCAGAGTATAAGGTAGTTATAACTGCCACCAGACACTCCACAATCAGCTACTCTAAGGCCCTCAACAAGGGGTGTCTAATTATAGTGTGTAATGTTATACTAATAGAAATGATAGTAGTTGACAAGACAGCTAGGCCTTCTGGAGTGGCCCGCACAGTGTCACTAAATAAATATAAGCACTCTTAATGGTTAAATACTTTCTAAAAGGACCAGCCACAATAAAAGTTTTAAATATATTTAATAATAAATAATAAAAGAGTATAAAAACACTGAATATATACTTACAGTAAACCACAGATTTCAAATTACAGGAAATATTGAAAATAACACTGATGAACAGATTCAGACAAAGAAAAATGATATCTAAACTAAGCTTTGCTATATTTTCCTGACTGAATCTAGCTATTCCCTACTTACTTGATACAGCAAGGTAGATGGGGTTCTTATTAAATGATTGAAGATGCATTCTTTTGAATGCGTCTTGATCGAACTCGAAAGCATGAAAAGGCAAAATAGTGAAACGGTATATAAGCAAATTCTTTCCCTGGAAAAGAAATTGTTTGGCCGCTTCTGTTACTTTGCCATTTTCATGAGTGTAGTGTGACCTCAGAGTTGGTATATTTAAGTAAGGGGGTGTGGGGGGCAAAGACCCCCACTTTATGTAGTGTTTTAATTTTTTTTGTGGAAGAGCTATTTTTTTCCCTTGGAAAAAAAATCACTGTCTAAGCATTTGAGATTGTAAGCTGTCACTTACATGGGTTTAATAAATCATTGTTCGCTTTTTAAGCATTCAGTGATTTAACCTAGACCCAGTAGATGATGTGGTGAATGGTCCTTCTTGTTGTCACTCCCAAGACAGAACACTCAATACTGAGAGATTTCTCTTTGTAATATTTAAAATTTCCCATATGTTTGGCAGAATTACCTCATCTGGTCACTTGACTCTAGGTTCTCACACCATTCTACTTTGAAGATTGAGACAGGATGCTAGCATATATGTGATATGATGCATAGCTAAAGTTTTGCTAATGTTTATGGCAGTGCTTGCGGTTTCCCCTCTTTTTACTGAGCTAACGAACAAAGGCTTCTTCCAGACATGCCATCTCCAGTCCTGTTCAGAGCTGTGAGATAAGCACTTCCATGGTCCAACAGGTGGTCCAGTAAACAGTATTTTCTTAAAGTAAATAGTAAGCTAGCTGTTTAACTCCCTCACTTCCAGTGTCCTTTGCTAACATATATACATACATACAGTCTCGCATGTATACTCTGTATCTGTCCAGCAGAACCCACTATTGATACACCTTTTAACACTAGCATCTTTACAAATGCATTTTGATTTTCAAATGCCATACAGTTCTAATACATTTGTAATACAAGCATCTTGTATAAATCAGTTTGATATTCAAAGGACATATCATTCTTTACAGAACTCCAGCTGGCTATGCTGGCACTAGCCACTATTATCACACACCCATGCCCTCCAGCCTCTTAGTTGAGGGATTAGAACAAAGACCCAAAATCAGGTATTGATTTTAAATATTTCTTCTATATACTTAGAAGGTTGCTAGAGTAGCAATCTTTGCATTAGCCGGCATTGTCTGCAATCTACAATGATTTGCCAGAAGTCCACAGATTTTATGAGGAACAGACCAATATACTGCTCAACTTCATTGTAGATGAATTCTGGCAAAACCAAAAGAAACAGGGGGTGGGGACAAAAGACCAAAAGGGACACATTTTAAATATACATATTTTTGCTAATGTTCGCTAACCTGGTAAACCCACTGGTAATTTTTTTCCAGGGATCACCCAGAAGGTCTGGTTAAGTGATTTTTTTCAAAATTATGCGGTAGGCAAATGGAGGTGGAAGGATTCAAACCCTGCACTATTGACTGCAAGAAGCAGTTCATTAACAGCTCAAAGCTTTACGTGCCAGATAACTATAATCCATTTAAAATGTTATCAGAACAATTGGTGTTGCATGGATATGCATTTTCTGAATAATGAAAACCAAAAAACTCTGACTGGCATGATCGACTAATTGCAATCCTCAGTGATTTACCAGAAAAAAAGAAGTTAACGAGGGAAAGGGGATGAATATCACACAGAATCAAATATGTTCTGCAAAATAAAATCAATTAGGTATGCAGTCCAAGAGGTTATAAAAGATATTAAACCAAACTGCCAATTTTCCCAAAGCACTGTCTGGTTAAGTGATTTGCCTAAGGTCACACAGTAGGCAAATAAAGGTGGAATAATTCAAACCATGTACCCTTGGCACATGAAGCAGTTCATCAACAAGTCGGAGCTTTAGTCCTCTATACTATGAGACTGAAAGAGATAAAAGGTGGACTACTGCAATTTATTTAAAACCTTAACAGAACAAAAGGTTAACATCAACATGTTTTTTTCTGAATATGAGCGGTGAAACACTAATGACTGACATTACTGACTCACTGTCATCCTCAGTGATATTTCAGAATATGAAGTAATCAATTAAGGTGTGGCAACTGCTACAGAGGTTTAAAGCTCCAAGCTCTTCATAAGCTGCTTTCTGTAGTCTTTTAGCCCTGTAGTAGACAAGTGTCCCACAAGGCTCTATTCTTGGTCCTCTGTTTTTTAATATCTTTGTAAACAACCTTCATACTTCTATACGATAAGCATCCTTTGCACAGTACACAGATTGTTCTACCCTTATCTGCTTCTCAGACAATTTAGAAAACTTTGAAAATATTGCACAACCTGCTTTTAACTCAAATGAAAACTGGCTTTGTATCCACAAATCCTTCCTAATCTAAAGAAAACCAAACTACTTTTATTTTTCCCAAATCACTTACCCACGAGAAACTTTAAAGTCATATCTCTAAATAATGTACCAATTGAAATAGTGCCCCATACAAAACTATTGGCAGTCACAATAGATGACAACCTCAAATATGACCTCCACATAGAGAGCAAAAAAAAAAAAATCTCACAAAAATATGAATGGCATGTAGAACCAAACAGTCCTTGCTGCATCCATCAGTCACTCTTGCCATAATATACCTACCCACCTCTCTTATTTTATAGTTCTCATCTTGACCAACTTTCAGACCACCCTAAAATCTATACTAGAATAGTGTTACAATATGGTAGCTAGATTAGCAGCTAATACAAGTCACAGAATGCATCACTCTTCTGCTCTACAAACACTTAAATTGGCTAGAATTATCCCATCAGCTAAATTATACCCAGCTTCTCTTAACACACACAATTATATGTAAGTCTTCTTCCTGCAAAGTTATAAATACAGTTCTCCTCCACTACTTCCCAAATCATCATCATTGATCTTCTGCAAAAATCTAGTTGACTTTATAAGCCTCACAAAAACTGCAGACAATCAGAACGATACATACAGCGGTTGGAGGATGGCTTAATGGCTAAGGTGTTTGCCTTACAAACACAAGGTGCAGGGTTTGAGTCTCACAAGGGATAATTGGCTTGGCTTAAAATGTCTCGCAAGGGCAGTTAGCTTAGTACTAAACTATGAACTACAACATTTTTTCATTTAAGCTGCAAGTAAAAGAATTCCTCTTAGACTCCCGGCTTTGCACATGCTGCTGTCCTGGCTAAGAATTTCAGCCCCCTTTCCACTAATACCTATATATACCCTATTTCTCCTTTCTTTTCTTTGTTTTATTTCTCTTACTCTTCTATCAATTATTTTGATTTATTTTATTTATATTTGTTGACTGAAGTAAAGCACATAATCTCTGTGGATCTTTTTCAGACTTAGCCAGGGAGCACTGCTTGGTTATGTGACTTGCTCAGAGTCCCCCAGTTAGGTAATGGAGGCTGAGAGAATCAAACCTGGACTTAGTCTTGCCTTTACTTTTTATTTCTCCTGTCTCCCATAGCTTCTGCACTTATTATTTTTAACAAATACTTTATTGCTCAGTCTTGCATCCCTTCCTCTGCTTCTTATCCACTATTTCAATGTTCCACTTTGACATTTGTTTTATGAGTGGGTAATAAACTCCCACACTTTTAGCATATCAAGGAATTCCATTGCTACATGATATAGTATTTATCTTGTTTTAATTATGGTATATGTGTATTATTGTACATGTCATGTGTTTTGATATTTGTATTAATCATATAGTTATTATATACTGTAATATGATGTCAGACAGTTTTCACACCTATGTATATGTATCTTCTGTTGTTATCTCCCTATGCCTCCCCTGAAAACTGATAAAATTATCCAGTCAGTAAACAAATGTTAATAAATAAATTACTTAAATAATGTAGTGAAGGGTCCAGGGTTAGTTGCTTTCTTTCTTCACTTGCCTACTGTATGATTCTAAGGAAGTCACGTAGCCAGTCAGTGATCCTTGGTGGTCCCTGTGAAGGATACATTCTGAACAATGACAAATATGAATGGGTAATTATAGGTTTTAGAACAGTCCATTTTTCCCCTTTGTAAACTCACTGGACCAAGAGTTAGGCTCCACACACACACACACACACACACACACACACACACACCAGAAATGCTCCTGAGACAGCTGGTAATTAGATTGTTTTACAGAATTACACTTCCCAAAACAGCTTTTGTTTGGTCTTGTCTCATGACAGTCACAATGCTTTCTCATCTCATAGCAGTAATAACAGAAGCAGTTTCAACAAGAGCAGCTTTCCCATGAAACTGTTCATAGCAGCAGTGATTCAGTAACAGCAGCACCAGCTTTACCACAAAACCATTACAATTATTACTAGTAACAGTCAACAGCCAGACATACTGCAAATAAAACTCCACACTATTCTGATGTCCAGAAAGTCTAAAGAATCTTTCTAATTGGCTCATTGGTCAAATGTAGAGCTAATACAAGATAAATAGAGACTTCCTGAAACAAAGCTTTACATGTCAAGGTGGAGAAGATAAGGGGTTATCAGGTTGGAAGATATGGGTGGAAGTGAGACAGTTTTGTTTTCTTTCTTTCTTTCTTTCTTTCTTTCTTTCTTTCTTTCTTTCTTTCTTTCTTTCTTCCTTCCTTTTTTTTGTAGCAGTGTTTATGGTGCCCCCAGCCAGCAGTGGGCCCTAGGCATATGCCTAGGTTGCCGTGTGCTAGATCTGGCACTATGTATACCTTTGACTTTCTATATCAATTTAAAGGAATGTAAAATAACAGAACAACATTTCCATTTGACATAAATATAATTGGAAATTCAAAAATAACCCCCAGTGTTGGAACTCTTGTGCAAAAAAAATGCATTAACACAGGGAATTCTACTTGCCTGTTATAAAGATTCTGTACCTCCCACCATAAAAAGGTACTTAGAAAGGCCAGCAAAGAAGTCAAGTACACAATTAGGAAGACTAAGGCAGGTTATGAACTGAAAGTAGCCACTTACTTCAAAGTTAAACATAAGGTTATTTTAACTGTGTAAGGAGCATTAAAAGAAACAACCAAGCACCAAGCTCCAATTAAACGGTACTACCACCCATTTTGATTCAAAAGGCATGGCCCACATTTTAACTGACAAATTCAGTTCCAGTTTCAACCCACTCAACTCCTTCTTTGCTCCCTTGAATCACTAAATTCTCTTTCCCAAAAATCACTATGCACCAGATCCTAGAAACTCTGTTAAAAAGGTGGACCAAGGCACAACAACCAGTTTAACATTGCAGAACCCTCCCTAAACCTTTTTAGCCTTAGTATCTCCATAAAGTATGTATCTGATCACTGGAGAATGGCCATTGTGGTGCCATAACATAAGGGTGACTCTACCACAAATCCTAGCAATGATCCTCTTATTAGCCTAACTGACATAATCTGTAACATTGTGGAATGCATCATGGTCAACTGAATGAACACTGAGACTGATCATCTACAAACCTTCAACCCTAATCAATTTAGCTTCATGAAAGTAGATCCTTTCTCTTTAATCTTATTAATGTATTTGGAAATTGAATGGATGTGATCGACACAGGCCATTTTGTTTGTTCTGCTTATCTGGATGTTATTAAAGCCTTCAATATGATTTCCCATACCAGCATTACTGAAAAACTCACTAGACTAAAAATAAACCCCTATGTCTCCATCTAGGTTACAAGCTGACTGTCCAACTGAGTGCACACAGTAAGAGTCAGCAGTGCCTTTTCATCTAAATGGCACGTCCCTAATGGTGCCCCTCAGTGCTTTCTCCTGGGTCCCTTCATCTTCAACATCTACTTGTCCAATGTGAAAACAGATGTCAAAGGTCTATTGATTCCTCCCTGGAGACTGATATCCACTAGAAGAGGTTTTCCAGAATCAACACTTGTTATACCAACTATTGCCATAAGAATAATGACAAAATATTTAGTGTAGTTGCCTTTGGGAAATATGCCCATCCTATTGATTATCATATAAATGTGAAACTGCTTAAAATCACTAGAGTCATTAGAGTTCTGTCCCTTTTCATTAACAATGAACTGTCATCCAACCATCATGCAATAGTTATAGATAAGAAATCCTTCCACCTCGCCCAATTAATCACCAAGGGTATATTCTCCAGGCCCAAGGATTACAGGTGTATCTAAACCATCTGGCAGCCCCAACAGTTTCCAAACTGCTGCTGCCTCTCAGTTCTTCTGAGATTGAAGCAAAAAAAAAAGTCTTCTAATGTTGCAAACTGCGGTGTGGAGCTTATACGAGATTTAAGTTACTAAATGAATCCATTTCAGTAGGTAATGTCAGTGACTGTTGCTGAAGTGAATCCTTACACTTCACTCACACCAGATCAGCAGTTCTTCAGAAATGTATTTTTCAGCAGAACTTTTTTTCAGCAGTTCTTCATAAATTCTGATCATGCCCCCTGACAGTTTGTGCCTGGGGCAGCTGCCATTTACCCCCACTATAGTTATAGTACTGCGAAAGATGATATAATTCCCCCTCCTCAATTCTTGTGTCATCAGGCCAGTCAAATAATACAGTGCAGCATTTGTAATACACTGCTCCAAACAACATGCCAAAATAAAACCTTTCCCCTTTTAGACTATGAAAGATCCTATTCCACTAGACCCCCGACATCTCTGAAATACTATTAATAGTACAAAAAAAAACACTCACTCCAAAGATCTCACCCTTCAGTGAATCATAAACAAGATCTCTTAATGAGAGTTTGTTTTCACCCAAAGAATCTGATACATATGGAACAAGCTGAGCTCCCTCATTGATCTAATTCAGGTTCTGCCTTAATAATTGGATAAGTATGCACAAATTTACTCCAGCGGCAGACAGTATAGATCTTACTGAGTGGGGTAGCATTCCACCTACTAAACTTTTTGGGTTTCATTGCTAGGTTTTATATGGTTGGCCAGGTCACCTGACTATTAAAACCTTATGAACAGATGAATATAGCACAGAACATGTTTGCTATATGTAGTGCACTCTCCCCCTGACACTTAGAACATTAAGGATAGAATCTGACCATTCAGACTAAGTGGGATCAGTGCCCCAATCTCATAAACATGGTATGTTGTTTGCAGAAATGCATTCTCCATGGCGTGTTTGATATACTGAAAAAAAAAGTCCCAGTAATGAGTGGGAAAAACCAACACAAAAATACAAAAAGTACTCAAAGGACCAACACAAAAATAGAACGTTATTCATTTTCCAGTTTCCTGTGAAGTGCCTTTGAGTGTTTTTGTATTTCTATGCTTGGTATACTGCCATGTACATGCATTGTGATAATAAACAGTGATGTAAACCAGGCTGTCAGCATCTATGAATGTTGTACAGGCCCATGAAGTACACAGTGATATACCATGCACACCAGTCCTTCATCTAGAGGAACTGCTGTGGAGCATGGCAGTGCTACACAAACAGCGAGGAAGAGCACCTTAGTAAGATATAATACACCTCACTAAGCAACTGCTGCCTGGTACACTGCACACTTCTCTCGTGCCATACCGTAATTCATAAAAAATAATTTATAAGGCACTACAGTGGTGCTAATCTCATTTCTGCCGTATGGTAGTGAGGAGATCTTTTGCTGATAGCATTCAGACTGATGGGACAACAGCAGCATCACTGTGCAATGTGAGGAAAAGTGCAGTGGTAGTGGCTGGGTTGCCTACATCACAGGGAGCTCTGCTGCTGGTTGTGATTTTCCTACCATGCAGATTTTTTTTTTAATTTAGCTGTGATGTGGTGCTCAGCTCAGTGTACTCACAACCCCTATATGAAGTGAAGGTACATAGTTTAAGTTACATAAGCTATCCCGTTGGGAACAGCTCATATGCATTCAATTAATATTAGTTAATCATAGACAATCACATTGTGCATAGAGTTCTGTGGCCATGCAATGGGGTAAGATTGTGTTTGGTGTCTTACCAACTTCCATGAATCACATAGGACTTTTATTCTAGTGCATCCAGAGCTCTACTCTGTGATGCACCATGTTTACATTTAGTGCACAGGGTCTTAAGTATCTAGTGAAAATTTCATTGCTTAATATAATTCCAGCCCTTTCTAATCCTCCACTAAATGCCTGTTAGCAGTCTCAGAATCTGTCTCAAAACTCATAAATGCTACTTCTTTGCTGTTGTATGAGGAACTCTAAATTACTGAATATAACACAAGATCTTTCAGTTAAAACACATAATTTCACCTTTAGTAGTCTAGCATTTTTGAGTGAGAATTAAATTTTCTACAATTCTAGACAGATTTAACATTGCTATTACACTGTTGCATTTTTATGTTTGTCATTTGAATGGAAGTTTTGTTTGTCTTGTATTGTAGCTTTTGTTATATAAAATATGATGGCTGCTATGAAAGACTCTGCACAAATAAACGTTGCCTTGCTAGCTATGGCTTTTATCCAGTGCCGTGATGTCATACTGTCTTCGATGATGCAATCCACTGGCTGTTTAGTAATCATATATTTTTACCAGGACAGCAGTCAAAGTTGCTAAAACAAGAGCAACCTCTTCAGTGCTGTTATTAAACAAAAGGGAAGTTTGGACTCTAGCTTTAAGCACAATGTCTTACCTTTTTAATAAACACACTTAGTAGGACCTTCACTACGTTTTACTTTGTTTTTCAGCAGTTCTGCTCTGATGCTATATACCCATATGTTAGCTAGTATAAATTAAGCTACTGAATGGAGGGATTTGTTCAGTCTTTTATCTAGGTCTAATCCCCATTATTGACTAGGTGCTGTCTAAGGTTTACTCTACTCATGACTCTGTTATTAATTCTTCGGATTACGAACCAATTTCCTAATTTTGTGATATATTTTACTAGAAATTTAATAATGTGACTCTTGCCTACCTTGTTTATACCTCACATTGCAAAGGCAGATTCAATTCATGTTAGCATAACTTACTGTTTCCATGGTGAAAGACATCCACTGAAGTTTATTCACCCTAGACCCATTACCACCTCACACCCTCAAACTATCAGGTCATTTGTACTTCCCTGCCTCCATCTATCAGTCCTAACATCCACCCATAAAGGCCCCTCCTAAACCAACTATACTAAAACCAAAACAAAAACAGACACCTTCCTAGACAGAAAGTGACAAACCATTGTAGTTAGACATAGCTCTTTTCTTGGGTAATATTTCAACAAAATCTGTTCTAATTTATCCATGCTATTATTAACACATTCCACACATATAGTACTCTCACTTAAAAAAAATGAGTAAGCTCCCTAATTTCCATTTTATTACTACTGTTATTTTTATATACCACCTTACTTTCCATTGACCTAGTAAATGACAATGAATCCTTCCAGACTACTCCAAAAAGGGTATCAAATAACTTTAAACCTAAACCTTTGAAATATCCATTTCATATAACACCATCTGACATTCCCCCACACCATTGACCTAGCAATACCACTAAACAAATTTCAGTTACTGGTTAGAAGAAATAAAACTACCCCAAACTACCCCAAATGGATAAGAAGATGCTCTATTTAGTTTTATGTGAGCATCCCAAAACTATGGATAGCCTGGGATACCAATTTAAATTCCAGCCCTTTTCACCACTTATTAAATAATCCTTCTAACGTTAACAATACTTCCACTATTTCCATTGCACTTTCCATCCCCATAACTCATTCACTTGCTGCTCTTAAACTCCCCACAAAAAAGAAATTATCAATATTTATAAAATATGAACAGGAATTCTGTCCCATTAGTAATAACCCTGCCTGCGTTTGGGAGGGTGGCTTAATGGTTAAGGTGTTTGCCTTACAAACACAAGGTGCAGGGTTTGAGTCTCACAATGGATAATTGGCTAGGCTTAAAATGGCTCGCAAGAGCAGTTAGCTTAGTACTAACCTATGACATTCTATACATTAGTAAGTCATGGCTGCCGAAACTCCCATGCCCCTCTTTCTTCTTATATAATCACTTACATATTTATTTAATTAACAATTCAAACATTAAACTAAGTGGGAAGGTACTGTGTTGCTATTTAAAAAATGAATAAGAATATTATCAACTATACTACTCTTCCAGATTTCCTCTAAAGAAGAACACTCACCTAACTGGATACTGTCTACATTAACCTGTGGTAATCAAATTAAAATATTAATAGCTGAAGTGTATATATAGTTCCCCCCTCCCTACTGCCACATCATTTGTAAGTATCTTCAATGATATCTTAAATGTAGTCCAATAACAAAATAAACAAATAAATAATTGTTGGAGACTTTGATATAGACATGACAGGACCTATAAAACAAACAAAAAATACACATTCCTATCACAAAATAATCATTCACAAAGTATAAACCAAATGTCAATGCAGCTAAAAATTCCCTGTATAACTTATCAACAACATTCCACACAGAGTCAAAACCATTAATACCCTCTGTAACGCTCTCAGCAACCACCTATCAGCAGTTGCAACCCTTAGCTTAAAAGCTACTAAAATGCTCCTAATCATAGCTACCTATAGATGTATTTCCAGACTAAAAGAAGACAATGTTTTAAATAACCAGTACAATTCTAACTGATCAACAATTTGCCATCGTAAAAATCCTGGAAGCTTTTCTAATATTTAGTAATATTACATCCACGGTGGTGCAGCGGTAGCATTGTTGCCTCACAGCAAGAGGTTCTCCCGTTCGATTCTCGGCTGGAGTGCAGGGAGTGCCTTCTGTGTGGAGTCTACATGTCCTCTCCACGGTTGGGTGGACATTCGAAAGACATGCGTAAATGGGTGTGCCTTCGTTGAAGGTTGGACATCGAGCTGGCACCTTGGCGTTCATGAAAATCTGCTGCCAATCATTAGCGGACCGGAGTTCTGCTGTGGCGACCCCTAACCGGGAAAAGCTGAAAGACAAACAACAACCTTAACCATAGTTAACAAACACTTCTTCATTACACAAGTTAAGTTGGGGGTGTTGCAATGGTTAATGTGTTTACCTCACAGACACAAGGTGCAGAGTTTGATTCTAGCCTTTGGAAAAGAAATTGTCTAGGCTTAAACAGGCCCACAAGGGCAGCTAGCCTAGTACTCATCTGTAATCCTAAATAAGGTTAGAAACCATTTTTTTTTCAATTCACTTGTTGACCAGGTAAATTGCCCCTTTTCAGGCATGACACAGAAGCATTGCCTGATTAAGTGCACTGCTCAGAGTCACACAGTAGGAAAATGAAGGAGGAAGAAATTAAATCCTGTACCCTTGGCACAAGAAGCCTGTCATTAACATTTCAGAGGTTAAAGTCTTCTGTGCCAACTCTCAGATAACTATTGCTAATGATATGGACCACCCTTGCAGTTAAAACATTGTTAAAATACACAAACATGGCTAATAACTAACAATCCAAACCATCTTAATTATTTTAACCAGAAATGAAGATATGAAAACAAGTTCTACTACCTTAGAAGTAAAGTTAATTTAATGGCTTTACAACTGAAACAGACAAAATTATAGGGTTTGATAATGAAAACATCCCCAATGCATTCCCTGCAATGAATGAAGCAACTCAGTAACAGTTCAAATTATTAATCAGTACCTTAGAACAACCTAACAGGACAAAAAACCCTCACCAAAATAACACTAGTATTTCTGCCAATAATGAAAATGACCAGGCTCATAGCCTATCAACTTCCCCATCCCTGTATTCAGGAAGTTCACTGAGCTAATCTGAAAGCTGCAAGGAAGGCTTTGAGGTTAACCGTGACTGCTAAAGTTTGCACTCAGCTTTTCTAAGTATGGCTGCCTGTCCCCTTGGAAAACCTCTCACAGATAAATTAAAAGCCCTTTCACCCCAAACAGTGTGCAAACACAATTCAAACATTACTTATCATCCTTATACGTACAATCTCTTCCTCTATAAAAACACAACATTTCACTCTCTATTTTATGCCTACTAATGAAGTATTAAAAAAAAAGTAGTTTATTCTTACTAACTATTCGACCATTTTGCATTTAGGGACATGTTTAAATTTGTATGCAAAATGGTTGAGCTTTTACTAAGAGTGTAAGCTCTGGGTGAATGCTTGAAAAAACAGCACCATGCATCACCATCTAGGTAGTGGAAATATGATAGAAGAAACATCTGGAGGTATCTAATTCCAGAATTTGCTTGCCTTACTCTGATGTTGTCAGCTGATAATGTTTGCCAGTCTTATGGAGTGGTACGCAGCCATATGTGATGTACTTATATCGGGTTTACCTTTACATGTGTGAAATACAAAAGTCCGAAAGGACTTTTTCAAGTTTTCGGAAGGCCAAAAACAAAATGCATCAAATGTGCATTGAGTGAATGCACAGTTACGTTCACTCATTTCAGATTCGGCATTTTTGGTGCGAGGTGCACTATAGTGGGGATCGGGAAGTGGACCCTTTCCCCACTGTAGTGCGAGCTCGGAGTTAGAATAATAAAGTAGGGGGTGTGGGAGGTGCAGCCCCCCACATGGGGAGTTTAGGGGAGCACAGCCCCCCTGCATTATGCTTTGTCTTTGAATTGAAGTTTGAAAATCAGCGAATCTGGTTTTTGATTTGCTGATTTTTTCATCATTCCGGTTCGCACAAAGGGCCGTTCGGTAGGTTGATTTTCAACCTTTCAAAGGTAAAACTTATATCAGTGTCTTCAGATGAAGAATTTATGCTACAGCAGTTAAATACTGATGTTTTAGATGAATTATCATTCGCTGTTTGGAAGTTTCGTCCTTTTCCAGTTTCGATGTTTTTGAAGTCAACATTTTAAATTTTGACCCTGTGGGATTTTGACATTGTGACACGACACACCACACACACGCACACACACACACACACACACACACACACACACACACACACACACACACACACACGCACGCACACACACACACACACACACACACACACACACACACACACACACACACACACACACACACACACACACAGATAATACACTGTGACAGATAAAATATATTTAGCTGTGGAGAGTAATATGGCAGCTGGCACTCTGTTCATTGATACAAATAGCACTTTAGACAGTGTTAACCATGAGCAACTTAAAAAAAAAATCTTGATATATTTTGATGTGGGGAAAGTGTCTTATTATAGTTCAAAAGCTACCCTACTAACTAGACAATTCAGTGGTAGAAGACGGAACATTTACGTCCCACAAGGGTCTGTGCTAATGCCCATTTTACTTTCACTCTCCATTAATCATATCACCTGCATAAATCTTAATAATAATAATAATAATAATAATAATAATACCCGATAAGTGGATGACATCATTATATACAGGTGAGGCCCTAACACATCCTACATTCAAAAACATCTTCAGACTGACTTTCCATGCAATAAAAATAGCTTACTGCACACCACCTATTATTAAAGCTGCAAAAAACACATTTATGGTGTTCAGAACACAAGACTCACAAATGCAAACAGTTATCTGTACCACCTTCTGATAAATCAAATATAGTAAAAGTTGAATGCTTTGAGATCCAGGGTACTTGATCCTTCAGTAACATTTAAAGGTTGCACAGATGAGTTAACTACTAAAGTTACTCTGTAACTGAGCTCTTCACTCTTCACATCACTGCACATGCTAGAAATGCCCTTGTAAAAACATGTTTAAACCTAAGTTAGACTATTCCCTTCCTCTCATAATACTTAAGTCATCTAAAAATATTCACACTACTCAGACTATTGTTAATAGTACATGAAGACTGGTTAATCTCTTTCTCTCTATCCTAGACAAACATCACTGCACCCCTTTTCAGCAAGGCAAATGGTTGCCTGCCCCCCCATCAAATTTCCTGCTGTCTGGCCTTACCTTCCAACTAATGTATGACAGGTGCTGTTCTACACTTAGAAAGAAACTCTTCATAAACCACTTTCCATCTCTGTTAAGAACTCAAAATTAAAATACCCATACACTGTAAAGGTCCCCTACTGGCCTTTTAGCTGTTGAGAAAGCTTCTCCAAACTCGTTCCAGCCAAGGGGAACTCCCACCCTGGATAACTCAGAAAACTTGCAAACTATTATTCAGTTAATTTCACATTCTTTTCTATTCATCTGATGTTGCTAAACTTTGGAGCTCCATTTCCTAGAAAGTGGACCTGAGGCAAACTCTAAACTCTTCCAGCAAGAATTATAAAAATGGGAATCGAATTAACAAAACCCAACTATACATAAGAAAAACATCCAACTTAGAAAATCGAGTCTATTTTTTGTTAAAACCACCAACAACAATAACTTAGTGCTTTTATCCAAATCAAAAGGACTTCATTCACTGTAGTGTTGACTGGAGGCAGTGACCTGGGTACAGCAATCCTTGCAGAATTGTATAGTTATAATGGCACAGAGTTTTACTGGTGCATGACATGTAAAGAACTGCAAACAAATGTGGCATCCATACTGCAGTACTGTATGTGTACTGTACACCTGTACCAGTCCTACCAGCCCTGGCAAAAGCAAATCCAGATCGCATCGGAAACAAGTATCACATGACAAAAAACCATGCCATTATAACTATAAGATTATGCAGGGATTGCCATATCCAGTTCGCTGCCTGCAGTCAACAGCACAGTGAATGAAGTCCTTCTGATTTGGACAAAAGTGTTAAGTTATTAATATTGGTGGTTTTAACAATAAAAAGAGCAGATTCTCTCATTTGAACTTTTTTCTTGTGTTAAGAATTAAAAATGATCGAACCACAATTTGGACATGTACTTGTACAAGAATTTGATCCATTAGTTCATGAAGAAGCTAAACTGACTACTGCAATAGTGAACTCAAGGCCTCAGTGGCTTACCACCCTCTTCTCTTCCCTTATTCCCAATTTTCCTAACTATTAAAGTCTTCTCCCAGCATCTTCTTCTTCTTCTTCTTCCTAACCCCACTTTACTAACCATTCACCTTCAAACGATACTACCAAGTATAACGTGTATGTTGTGACTACCATATGTTGTTGAGCTGCGTCATGCATCCTATTGTGTATAGTACTTGCAATTTTATATATATAAATGTGTGTATAAGTTATCTGTTGTATTATTTGTATCTCTGATTGTTCATTTATGTGGAGCTTTTCTCCCTGAGACTCCAATGACAAAAGGCTGGCAGCAGAGTAGGCCTATTATAGATAAGAAATGGAATAAATGAAAATAAATAGATAAATAGTCTGAAATTAGGAAAGGTCACCCATATTTTTAAAAGACATAAATGAATACAACTGTTGCAGGAGAATAGTCTTCATTACCTCACAACCTTTTTCTGTTGAATCATTCCACAAAGCTGTCTCATCAGTAACTCCATATCTAAAGTCTTGTATATTTATATATATGTATATACATACATACAAATATATATCTATTGTTTGTGTCTTTCGGCTTTTCCTGGTTAGGGGTCGCCACAGCGGAACTCCGGTCTGCTAATGATTGGTAGTTGATTTTTATGTGCCGAGTTACCAGCCCTGACGCGCAACCTTCAACGAAGGTACGCCCATTCACGCATGTCTCCACGAAGAAGATGCTCTAACTGTGTATCGAACCGGAGAGCGTCTTACTGTGAGGCGACAACGTTACCACAGCACCACCACCGTGGATTATACAAATATATATCTATATCTACATATATATATATATATATATATATATACATTATATATATCTATATATATATATATATATATATATATATATATATATATATATATATATATATATATATATATATATATATATATATATATATATATATATATATATATATATATATATATAGATATATATATATATACTTTGCACAGGCTAGATCCTCCTTTAGCTCTGTATAGTAAAAGAAGGATTACAGCTGTTGTAAACATGTATTAAATGAACATCCACATTTTAGCTGTAGGCAAAATATTAAAATCATGGTCAAATCTTTGATTTATTCTAGAAAAATAAACAAATATATATATATTAAAGCTGTATCCACTTTTAGGCTTTTCTGTCAATGCAGTGTTTTTATCAACAACACAGACTTAAGATGCATTTTCTGAATGTTAATACAGATATGAAAATTTTGTACTTCAAGCTGGATCAGACCCCATATATTCTGTACTGTATTCAGGATGCAAATATTTAGAATTTGATTGTAACTATAAATACTTGCTCTGAATATGAAAGTTAACTGCAAACATAGATCATTGTATTCATAAGGAAAATAGTCCAGCTTCCATTTATACACACCTTACGCCTGAAACATGACTAAAATGACCCAATGAGTTGTTCACCTACGCACTTATCAAATAAAAATAAAATGAATATCTGTTCCTAAGCTCACATTCACATCGCTTTTTAGACTAATACATCTGTAATGTCTTTACTCCACACCCTCAGCTATACAGTACATAGCACTTGCATTTGATTTACTGTATTCATTAACAACGGCAGTCCATTAAGTAGGGGTGGCATGGACTCGGATCCCCTTCACATTCCTGCTTGCTTTCAGTGTACTGGGATATACCAATTTAATGTCATTACTCTCTTCATCTTCAAGTATGGTAACTGCCTGAAGACTTGTTTCAGTATTAAAAAGACTTAGGCCATATCGGTTGTACTTATACATTTATCCTTCTTTATTAAATCATTATTCATTCCTGTCTTAAGATTAAGGAGCAAATATAACTAACACATGTACACTTAGTGCTACTCTGCACACAAAGAGCTTATTTCTACATGACATGTAAAAACTACTTTAGCCATTCTTACTGATTCATATCAAAACATGACCTCTTTTACAGTTTATCAGTAATACTCAGGAAAGAGCTTCTATCTCCCCTGCATGCACAGGAATAGATATATAGATAGATAGAGTGATAGATAGGCAGATAGAATGATAGATAGAACGCTAGACAGATAGAGAGATAGAGAGATAGAATGATTGAGAGATAGACAGACACACACACGCGCACACACACACACACACACACACACACACACACACACACACACACACACACACACACACACACACACACACATACATCTATCTATCTCATATATATGTATACACACACACACACACACACACACACACACACACACACACACACACACGCACACACTATGACAGACAATAGACTGTGACAGATAAAATATATTCAGCTGTGGAGAGTAATATGGCAGCTGGCACTCTGTTCATTGATACAAATAGCACTTTTGACAGTGTTCACCATGAGCAACTTAAAAAAAATCTTGATATATTTTGATGTGGGGAAAGTGTCTTATTATAGTTCAAAAGCTACCCTACTAACTAGACAATTCAGTGGTAGAAGACGGAACATTTACGTCCCACAAGGGTCTGTGCTAATGCCCATTTTACTTTCACTCTCCATTAATCATATCACCTGCATAAATCCTAATAATAATAATAATAATACCCGATAAGTGGATGACATCATTATATACAGGTGAGGCCCTAACACATCCTACATTCAAAAACATCTTCAGACTGACTTTCCATGCAATAAAAATAGCTTACTGCACACCACCTATTATTAAAGCTGCAAAAAACACATTTATGGTGTTCAGAACACAAGACTCACAAATGCAAACAGTTATCTGTACCACCTTCTGATAAATCAAATATAGTAAAAGTTGAATGCTTTGAGATCCAGGGTACTTGATCCTTCAGTAACATTTAAAGGTTGCACAGATGAGTTAACTACTAAAGTTACTCTGTAACTGAGCTCTTCACTCTTCACATCACTGCACATGCTAGCAATGCCCTTGTAAAAACATGTTTAAACCTAAGTTAGACTATTCCCTTCCTCTCATAATACTTTAGTCATCTAAAAATATTCACACTACTCAGACTATTGTTAATAGTACATGAAGACTGGTTAATCTCTATCTCTCTATCCTAGACAAACATCACTGCACCCCTTTTCAGCAAGGCAAATGGTTGCCTGCCCCCCCCCCCCGTCAAATTTCCTGCTGTCTGGCCTTACCTTCCAACTAATGTATGACAGGTACTGTTCTACACTTAGAAAGAAACTCTTCATAAATCACTTTCCATCTCTGTTAAGAACTCAAAATTAAAATACCCATACACTGTAAAGGTCCCCTACTGGCCTTTTAGCTGTTGAGAAAGCTTCTCCAAACTCGTTCCAGCCAAGGGGAACTCCCACCCTGGATAACTCAGAAAACTTGCAAACTATTATTCAGTTAATTTCACATTCTTTTCTATTCATCTGATGTTGCTAAACTTTGGAGCTCCATTTCCTAGAAAGTGGACCTGAGGCAAACTCTAAACTCTTCCAGCAAGAATTAAAAAAATGGGAATCGAATTAACAAAACCCAACTATACATAATAAAAACATCCAACTTAGAAAATTGAGTCTATTTTTGTTAAAACCAACAACAACAATAACTTAGTGCTTTTATCCAAATCAAAAGGGCTTCATTCATTGTAGTGTTGACTGGAGGCAGTGACCTGGGTACAGCAATCCTTGCAGAATTGTATAGTTATAATGGCACAGAGTTTTACTGGTGCATGACATGTAAAGAACTGTAAACAAATGTGGCATCCATACTGCAGTACTGTATGTGTACTGTACACCTGTACCAGTCCTACCAGCCCTGGCAAAAGCAAATCCAAATTGCATCGGAAACAAGTATCACATGACAAAAAAAACATGCCATTATAACTATAAGATTCTGCAGGGATTGCCATATCCAGTTCGCTGCCTGCAGTCAACAGCACAGTGAATGAAGTCCTTCTGATTTGGACAAAAGTGTTAAGTTATTAACATTGGTGGTTTTAGCAATAAATAGGACAGATTCTTTCACTTGGACTTTTTTCTTGTGTTAAGAATTAAAAATGATCGAACCACAATTTGGACATGTACTTGTACAATAATTTGATCCATTAGTTCATGAAGAAGCTAAACTAACTACTGCAATAGTGAACTCAAAGCCTCAGTGGCTTACCACCCTCCTCTCTTCCCTTATTCCCAATTTTCCTAACTATTAAAGTCTTCTCCCAGCATCTTCTTCTTCTTCTTTTTAACCCCACTTTACTAACCATTCACCTTCAAACAATACTACCAAGTATAACGAGTATGTTGTGTGTACCATATGTTGTGGAGCTGCGTCATGCATCCTATTGTGTATAGTACTTGCAATTTTATATATATAAATGTGTGTATAAGTTATCTGTTGTATTATTTGTATCTCTGATTGCTCATTTATGTGGAGCTTTTCTCCCTGAGACTCCAATGACAAAAGGCTGGCAGCAAAGTAGGCATATTATAGATAAGAAATGGAATAAATGAAAATAAATAGATAAATAGTCTGAAATTAGGAAAAGTCACCCATATTTTTAAAAGACACAAATGAATACAACTGGTGCAGGAGAATAGTCTTCATTCTTTAACAACCTTTTTTTTGTTGAATCACTCCACAAAGCTGTCTCATCAGTAACTCCATATCTAAAGTCTTGTATATTTATATATATGTATATACATACATACAAATATATATCTATTGTTTGTGTCTTTCAGCTTTTCCCAGTTAGGGGTCGCCACAGCGGAACTCCGGTCTGCTAATGATTGGTTGTTGATTTTTACGTGCCGAGTTACTAGCCCTGATGCACAACCTTCAACGAAGGTACGCCCATTCACGCATGTCTCCATGCAGAAGATGCTCTAGCTGTGAATCGAACCGGACAGCATCTTACTGTGAGGCGACAACTCTACCACAGCACCACCACCATGGATGGATTATACAAATATATATATATATATATATATATATATATATATATATATATATATATATATATATATGCAAATATATACATTTTATATATATATATATATATATATATATATATATATATATATATATGTATATATTATATCTATATATATATATATATATATATATATATATATATATTATATATTTATATACTTTGCACAGGCTAGATCCTCCTTTAGCTCTGTATAGTAAAAGAAGGATTACAGCTGTTGTAAACATGTATTAAATGAACATCCACATTTTAGCTGTAGGCAAAATATTAAAATTATGGTCAAATCTTTGATTTATTCTAGAAAAATAAACAAATATATATATTAAAGCTGTATCCACTTTTAGGCTTTTCTGTAAATGCAATGTTTGTATCAACAACACAGACTTAAGATGCATTTTCTGAATGTTAATACAGATGTGAAAATGTTGTACTTCAAGCTGGATCAGACCCCAGATGTTCTGTACTGTACTCAGAATGCAAATATTTAGAATTTGATTGTAACTATAAATACTTGCTCTGAATATGAAAGTTAACTGCAAACAGATCATTGTATTTATAAGGAAAATAGTCCAGCTTCCACTTATACACACCTTGCGCTTGAAACATGACTAAAATGACCCAATGAGTTGTTCACCTACCCACTTGTCAAATAAAAATAAAATTAATATCTGTTCCTAAACTCACATTCACATTGCTTTTTAGACTAATACATCTGTAATGTCTTTACTCCACACCCTCAGCTATACAGTACATAGCACTTGCATTTGATTTACTGTATTCATTAACAACGGCAGTCCATTAAGTAGGGCTGGCATGGACGCGGATCCCCTTCACATTCCTGCTTGCTTTCAGTGTACTGGGATATACCAATTTAATGTCATTACTCTCTTCATCTTCAAGTATGATAACTGCCTGAAGACTAGTTTCAGTATTAAAAAGACTTCGGCCATATTGGTTGTACTTATACATTTATCCTTCTTTATTAAATCATTATCCATTCCTGTCTTAAGATTAAGGAGCAAATATAACTAACACATGTACACTTAGTGCTACTCTGCACACAAAGAGCTTATTTCTACATGACATGTAAAAACTACTTTAGCCATTCTTACTGATTCATATCAAAACATGACCTCTTTTACAGTTTATCAGTAATACTCAGGAAAGAGCTTCAATCTCCCTTGCATGCACAGGAATAGATATATAGATAGATAGAATGAGAGATAGATAGAATGCTTGATAGATAGGCAGATAGAATTATAGAATGATAGATAGATACATAGATAGATTAGATAGATAGATAGATAGATAGATAGATAGATAGATAGATAGATAGATAGATAGAGATAGAATGATTGAGAGACAGACAGAATGATAGACAGATAGGCAGACTGTTAGAATGATAGACTGATAGAATAACAGATGGACAGACAGACAGACATACAGGATGCTAGATTGATAGAGAGAGAGAAGGATATCTAGATTGATAGAAAGGTAGACAGACAGATTTGTTTTATGAATAAAATGCGTTTAAACATATATTATAATACGGGCACAAAAAAGACTCGACAAAGCTAAAGAATAAGACATTTCTTCATAATATAAAGTTGTAACTAATTAACATTTTTTTTATTATTTTTCTTAGATTGTTTTAATTCCCTTAGGCTTAATTCCCTTTCCACTATATGTTATGGCAAAGGTTATCCCATTAATTAATTGGATGAATAAATGCCATAGATTAGTCCTCCTAAAAAGGGCTTTGTTTTTGGAGTTTTGTGTCTGATAATATTTTGATCCCTTGGTAAACCTAATGCACTGCTTAATATTTTTTCCATTAAAACTGAAGTTACTATTTAGGAAGAATACTCTCTGAAATGGGCTTTCTAGGGATTACCAACTTTTTATCACTTATTTCATTCCCTCAGATTAACACATTTTGTAATGACCTTCATTATAAATAAATATTTTTCACATTTTTACAGTAATGCTTATAATGCTGGAATTTCCTGAGCAATGGTATTGTGTGAATGGGTACAAATGCTTCTACTAAAAACATATAATTAGCAGATTCATGATGCTGCATACAATGACAAGTTAACATTAATGGTAGTGTGTTTTTCCTATTACTTATTTTGAAAGGCATGTAAAACAGAGCAAAATACATTAGAACTAATAGGTTCAACCATCTATTTGCGTTTTCACAGTTCATATCTGCATAGTATACATTTAAATCTAAGAGTCAGCCCTTTATCAAGTTACAATGGTGTCTTTGAAACTAGACCAAACATGTAAAAGTTTCCTGAGTTCAGACTCTAATGTGACCTTTGCATTGTATAAATGCAGTGCATCTGTGTTTGCACATGCATGTGTGTCTGTGTCAATATTTGCGCATTTTCATATGCATATGTGTATGTACGTGTGTATGTTAGTGTGTGTTTGCATGTGTGCATGTGTGTGTTGTATGTGTGTGAGTGACATTTGCGTTTATATGTGAGCACATGTACATGCATGTGTATATGTGTGTTAGTGTGTTTTCATGTGTGTATGTATGTGTGTATTGGCATGTACACATCTGCATGCATGTGTGTGTGTGTGTGTGTGTGTGTGTGTGTGTGTGTGTGTGTGTGTGTGTGTGTGTGTGTGTGTGAGAGAGAGAGAGAGAGAGAGAGAGCGCTATCTGAAGAAGAATGCACATTCCTGAAGCAATAGAATGACACAAACCAGGAGGACTACATGGTGAGAGTTGTTACTAATAGAGCAAAGAGCACAGTACAGCTTCTCCCTGCCCTAGGCGACAACATGCCATTATGTGGTAGAAACATGCTGTACATGATTGGGGGGAATTGCTTAATGTTATTCACCTATTTCACATAACCATACCACATATTGACCCCTTTTGCTTTGCTGAATGCAGTTTTTTGTTGCCCTTTGTTTCTGACAAATTTACTCTGCTACTGTTATGCTCTCCATGCTATGGTGACATGATTGCCTCTCCACTGCATTTTGACTTTTTTGGGATTCAACCTTTGCATATTGCTCATTTTGTCACACTACCTTTTGATTGCTGTCCACATCTGTTAACTGTTTTTTGTATTTGTGTTAAAACAAAATGCTTGCCAATTTGTCAAAAGAAAAAAATTAAGACAAACATTATTCAGAGCAAATGGCAGTGACTGTGGTTTCAGGTTTATGATATACAACATGCATTTTCATTAACATGATTAATTGATGCATTGCAATTGTATCATGCTAACCATTATATAGTTCTTCAATCCATTTTACCTGTAATTATCTGTCCGAAGGCTTGTTTGGTATCAAAGATGAGACAGGCATTGTTAAGACAAAAGGGCAGTGACTTTGGTTTCAGGTTCACACTACAAAACATGCCTTAATTGGTAATGCTTTTGATTTGTCAATTTTAATTGTAATTATAATACTGTGCATACCATTAGTTATCACTGCAGCACATTTTACTTATACTTATCTTTGTTGGAAAATCTACTTGAAATTGCATTCATTTGCATATTGCTTGCTAGAGAAACTCTAAAGGAAGCTGTGTGATTTTCTTGAGGATGCTTGCAAGCCAAATATACATGCATACAGTTTAGAATAAAGTATCAGCCTGGAATTTGAATGTTCAAAATACCATAACAGAGAACTGCATATATATTATGGCTACAGTAATATATCCACTATAGGTAATATATACCTCTACATCTCTCTCTCTCTCTCTCTCTATATATATATATATATATATATATATATATATATATATATATATACATACACAGAAACACATCACAAAATTAGAAGCAAAACAAAAGATAACCAAATTGATATCTAGTACTCTAAGATGACAACACTGAAGTATAGCTAGGTAATATTGTTTACCAAATCCAAGACTGAAATATACTGAGAAGTTTTCATGCTTTGAGGTATACTGATTTTGCACTACTAAATAACCCCCCCACACACACACACACACACACACACACTGGGGTGAAGACAAAGCTCATCTGGTGCCTAAAGCTGACCCCCAGTCTGGTGCTCCCTTTAGCTCTTCACTTGAAGAGCAAAAAAAAAAGACTTCTGCTTCTTTAACTGTAGTAAGCTGATTGCTACATTTGACTTGCTACAGCTTCCTTACCACATACAAAGCACTGAAGAGCTGAAGTAAATTTATATACAATTTGGAAATGCAAGTATAGTAAAGAATGCAAAAACTGCACATCCTGATCGTGCCCCTTAACACCTTGCACCTTGGGTAGCTGCTCCACTCATGCCACTCTTGCTACACATTCAAGGAAAGCCCCACAGCAAACAAATGTTAGGGTTACAGTGAATTTTGATTTGTGCTGTATTATTTAAATATCACAGATTAGTGTTAGCGCTTTTTAGTGCTGAGCACCAGTGCAGTGAGCTTTTCATGCAGCCCACTAAACTGATCAAAAAGAAGTAAGACTACATTTGTGAATAAGCTATCTGGTTTTATTTAGTAGCTAATACACTCATTTATATGCATAAAATTGCATGCCTGTTGTACTGTATAAACAAAAAGCAGGGTACCTCCCATTAACAACACATGCCTTCTACTTTAGTCAGTTAACTATTATTTTAGCACAGATTGTTAAGGCTGTTCATAGGTTCATAGGTTGGCACTAGGCTATTGGCCCTAGGGCCTATACAAGCCAAGCCATAACAATTCCCTGGCTGTTTCTTCCCACACTATTTACTTCCCTGGACCCCTGTCTAGCTGGGTGAGTGACATGATCCCTGGGGTGAATTTCCTTTCTCCCATCCAATCATCAAGGTTCCTTTTGAAGTGGGCCAAAGAAGCGCTCTGCTTGACATGTATGGGCAGTCTATTCCAGAGTCTGGGGAGTCTCTGGGTCAGGAACCTATCCCTCCAGCATGTTTTGTTTATTCTGATGACAAGGTTTAGATCCCTGGAACGTGTGGCTCTGAGGGATTGGGATTTCTTTAAGTGCAGCATGTCCAACAGCTCTGGGTTTGGCATGGCCTTGTATGTTAAGCAGAGATCGCCTTGGAGTAGACGATATGCAACAGAGTATAGCTGGAGTTTAAGGTGGTCAGCGTAGGGTATCTGATTTAGGCCTGTGATTCTTTTAGTAAGGTATTACTGCAGCCTTTCCAGTTGTTGCAGATGTCTTGAGAGACACATACAAAATGGGGCATTGTATTATATAATGGGTCCAATGAGGGATGAGTGTAGTGGGACAATGACCTCCTTTTTTCTGGATGAAAAGCCCTTAGTGATGAGGTGTGCCACATAGAAGGATTTCCTGACTGTTTGTGGCGATGTGGTTATTGAAGGTGAGACCACTGTCCACCAGTGTCCCTAAGTCTCTTATCACACTTTTGGTGTTTACTGTACTGCTACCTATGTGGTAATTCACGGGTACATGTTTTTACCCAAAGGGGATAACTATACATTTCTTGGCATTGAGCTTGAGCCCATGATTCTGGCACCAAGCATCTGTTTCTGTAAGGCCCTTTTGTAGAGTATCAACATCATTTGGGGATTCAATAATGGCTCCCAGTTTGCAGTCATCTGCAAACTTTGTTAGCCAGAGTCCCTTAGTGTTGGCCTGTACTTCAGAGAAGTAGATGCCAAACAAGAGAGGTCCCAGGACTGAACCCTGAGGTACTCCACTTGTCACTTGTCTGGAGCTGGATTTGGAGTCAGCTGCTTTTACAGTGTGGGTTCTGTCAGTAAGCCAGTTGGCAATCCATCGAGTGATGTAGGGATTAATGCCCAGCTTAGTAAGTTTATCTATGATTCCAGAGTGGAGGGTGGTGTCAAAGGCCTTGGCGAGGTCTAGATAGGCTGTGTGGACTTTCTTACCCTTGTCCACGGCTCTAGAGACTGATTCAAAGAAGCCAATCAGGTTCAGGAGACAAGATCGGCCCTTCATGAACACAAACTGGGTGGGGTCCAGTGTTTTAAGGTTTCCAATGTCTTTGTTTATAAGTTCCATGATAATACGTTCCATGGCCTTGCAGATCAGGCTCATCAGACTGATAGGGCGGTAGTATCCGGGATCCAAGGTGGATCCCCCTTGTGGAGTGGGATAACTGTAGCTGTGTGCCACTCAGTGGGCATGAAGCCTGAGGTGAGGGTATGATTAAACATGACATTTAGGTGAGATGCCAGTTCATTTTGTAGTTCATGTAGTACACAGCCCGGGATGACATCTGGTCCCATGGATGCTGTATTCTTAGCTTTGGAGAGTGCATTTTTTACCTGTGTGGTCGTTATTATCGGAATTTATCAATCTTCCGGTATTGAGATGGGCCATTTAGAGGGTGAGAGGGGGGTGAAGATGGCACTGAATTGATCTGCCAGGATATTGGCAATATCCTTGGGATCAGTATATTTAATCCCATTCTGTTGTAGCTCAGAGCAGATCTGAGCATTGCCATTTAGATTCTTGACATAGTTATAGAATGCCTTGTGGTTGTCTTTGGAATCTTTGGCAATTTTATTTTCGTAACTAACTTTGGAGGATTTTATGAGGGATCTTAGCTTCTTACTGAGGCTGGTAAGGTAGTTTTTTTGCACCCTGGGATTTTCCTCTTTTCTGCAACAGTTTCTTCTTTTTGTTGTAAAGTTTGTTTATGGCAGGGGACCACCAGATTGGCTTCCTTTTTTTGGCGGAGAATATCTTGGTTCTATTTGGGATGGTATGATTCATGCATGAGTGGATGTGCTCGTACAGTGCCTTAGTGTAGGACTCAGAAGTTGAACTTTCAGTTCCCGTCTGCATGGGTGTCATGAAGTTTGTAACTTCTGACTTGAGTAGCATGAAGTTGGCTTTGGAGAAGTTTTTTATGGAGGTTTCCTTACTGGGGGGTTGGGGTGGGATGTGGATGTTAAGGGTGATTAGCTTATGGTCTGACCTGACCAATGAGGGGGTGACCATAGGTGTCGAGCATCGATTTCCCATGTTGGTAATGACCAGGTCTAGGATATTGGACCCCCTGGTGGGACTATGGATTAGTTGATCCACGGCATTGGAATTTATGAATTCCAAGAACAGTTGGGCAAAGGTGTTGGTACATAAGTAGTTTTCCCAGTTAATGGCAGGGTAGTTGAAATCACCTAGTATTATGGTGTTTGGTTGTATATTAATATTTTCCAGTATGTTTAGAAAGGTGTAGTGAGAATCTTGGTGCATGGTGGGGGATCTGTAGCAAGCTACAATTTGGATTGCAGTCTTACCTAGTGTTAGTTGCACCTGGAGAATTTCAGACACATTGTGTTGGGAGACTAACCTGGTGGTGTGAATATCCTTGGTGAATAGGGACACTCCTCCACCTTTAGTGTTTCGATCCTGGTTTGGTGGCTGAAAAGTGTGGTAAGAGTTGTAGCCTGGTATTGTAGGGGTGCTCTCTGGAGCCTTGAACCAGGTCTCAGTTACTGCACAGAGAGCGATGTTCTCTATTTTTAGGAGTGCCTCGAGAGAGTGCATTTTCAGGTTTAGACTTCTAGCATTGAGTAGCATTACCTTCAGATTTTGCATGCTTGTACCTGTTACATTTGTGGTTTTGTCCTTTGAACTTTGCCTAAAAAATCACTATACGGGTGGCAAGAGCCTTAGCCAGTAACCTGAATCCCAGGGGCATCAGGTGCAGACCATCTCTGGCAAAGCATCACGGTCTGTCGATCATGTTGTCCCAGGCAGACAGATACTGGATCCTCTTTGAATGACACCAGAAGCTTAGCCAATTGTTGAAGTCAGTCATTTTGTCCTTATTTTGTGGCATCATTCTGGGTGAAGGCAGGATGTTACTCAGGGCTAGGGTCATACCTGTCTGGGCCACATGATCCAAGAGCTCTTCCATGTCTCTTTTCATGTAGTCCAGGGAGGTACGTCTCAAGTCATTCACTCCAACATGGACAATGACAGAGTCATATTTGTACTTGTTGTGGAGTGACTTCAGTGCATGAGTTATGTGGTGGATCCTGGCACCCGATAGGCAGCTCACTGTAATTTTCTCCTTGTTTAGCCTGGTGAGTGGGACATCAGTGTGCCTGACTATAGAGTCATCTATGACTAAAGTGTTAGGTACGTTGTCTTGCCTTAGGGGCTGTTGCTGGGTGGCACACTGGTGTTGTGAGCTATGTGACACTTTGGTTGTGATTGATGTTTGCGTTTCAGCTTCGGAGGTCTTTGTTGCTTGGGCAGGTTACAGTTAAGGGTCTCCCCATATGTGGATTTAGTGTTGCTATGTGTGGGTGTTGGTGGTGTGAGTTTAGAAGGACTATTTGTTGCTTGAGGTGTAGTGCAGGTGTTAACCTTCTCCTCTTGACTGTCTAGCACAATCTTGGGTGGAGAGAGCTTTGCTTCCAGTTTGGCTATGTAAGTGCATCTCTCACAGGTTGTAGTGTTGGGTGGTAGGAGGAGAGGGTTGTCTGTGTACATGAGGCAATTGCTGCATTGCCCCAGTATGCCCAGATTCACCAGGTGGACATGAGAAATCAATGGAAGCTGACCCTTGGACATGCCTGGTTTGCTGCTTTTTTTTGAAAAGTACAGGAGCTGTTTTCCCTTACCTTAGCAAGGTACTTTGCAATTATAGGCTGTTTAGTGCCTATGATTAATTTCTCCTTATTAATAAGGAGAGTTGAGTGATTGTATCAGTTTAAGGCTTCCTAGTGCTTTCCAGCAGGTATTAGAGCAAGTGCTAGTCACAGGGATGCTTAAAGGTAAGATGAAAAAAAATGGTTTATCCTAAGCACTGCAGTGTGCACTAGAGAAGTTAGATGTGAAAGTAGGTAACTTAAGTTTTACCTGTCTAAAAAGTTAAGTTTTAGTGGAGAGTCACTATTTTTAAAACAGCAAGATAGATTGACAGGTGGTGATCACTTTTGTATTCCGGTACTATGGAATACAGTAGAATGGCGAATAAATTTAAATAGTTGAAGGGGAGTGATTTCACAAAAATTATAATTTTGTGCTTACTCACACAAGCCAGTGAAAACAGAGAGGAAATGAGATATATGGTTAAATTAACATAAGAGGCAGGCAGCTAGAAAGACAGTGGTATTTAAGAACACGACAGTGACAGGGTGGGGGTGGGCAGAAAAATTTCTTCCTGACTCACAAGAGACAGGGCTGTGGTGTCTTTTGAAGTTTTAATATGCAGTTAAAAGCAGAACACAAGCAAAACACAAGGTAAAGAAAACAAATCACAGAACTCAAAATATAAAAAGGCAATAAACTAATACAAAATACAACAAATAAACAGCAAACCAACATTTCCCTCACAGCAAAGTGTAGCAGAGTCTGGGTGAGCCTTTCCAATAAAGCTCTGAAATGTTTTATTTTACCCCTTAAATAGAAGGTTTAGTTCCTAGCTCCACCCCCTCAGTTTACAAATTATTAACCTTAAGTGACCTCATCTGTCTTATGTATGAGTCCTTAATTGATCAGTTCTAATTTCTGCCTGACTCACAAGAGACAGAGCTGTGGTGTCTTTTCAAGTTTTAATATGCAGTTAAAAGCAGAACACAAGCAAAACACAAGGTGAAGAAAACACATCACAGCACACAAAATATAAAAAGGCAATAAACTAATACAAAATACAACACATAAAAAGCAAACCAACCTTTCCCTCACAGCAAAGTGTAGCAGAGTCTGGGTGAGCCTTTCCAATAAAGTGGTCTGCTAACAGGTTTCTCCTTGTAGTCTTCTTGGGTTTGATACAGTCAACTCCATTTGCAAATTGTCTAGTTTTGAGAAAATCACACAACTGGAAAGGACTCCTGGGTCAGGATTCAAGAGGCACTCATACCTAGTGTGCTTACATGATTGACACTTGAACTATATATATATATATATATATATATATATATATATATATATATATATATACACACACACACACACACACACACACACACACACACATATATATGTATATATGGATTCACTTCAGAAGACTGAAAACCCACAATCTCGCATCACATAAGACTATTTGTCATCAATGGAAAAAGAAAGGGGTATGTTCAAATGTGGCCATTGTATGCACATTTATTTTAACAGGTCCACATGTGCCTGTCTCACATACTGAGCATGGGTCTATATTATAACATCAAAGTCTTAAAACTTTGAATGTTATAATATCGAACCATTTCGATCGAAACACTTTAACATCGAACACTTAGAATAGTGAATTTTTTCCCAGGGAAAAAATGTACTGTTTCGACAAACATACAAGCAAAACAAGCCCACCAAAATAAATAATCCGCACACATACACATCACAAAACTCTACACTAAACCATACATACACTACTAGCTATCCACTTATCTTAACCCAACCCTAACCCTATGGTCCGTAACTACCGCACACTCACCTTACCCGCTCCCTAACCCTAAGGTCCCTAACTATCACACACTCACCTTACCAGCTCACAAACCCTAAAGTCCCCATCGCACACTCACCTTACCTGCCCCCTAACCCTAAAGTCCCTATCGCACACTCACCTTACCCGCTCCCTAACCCTAAGGTCCCTATCGCACACTCACCTTACCCGCTCCCTAACCCTAAGGTCTCTATTACACACTCACCTTAACCCTATCTGTTCGCACACTTACCTTAACCTGGTTTGTAACCTTCGCTCCACAGTCGAGGAAATAGCTAAGCTGCAGAAACGGCCCACCGCATACTTTCCCTAGGAAAGTATTCAATATTCTGCAGCTTCGCTATTTTCCGATTTCAATGCGTAGGGTTCGATATTATAACATTCGAAGTTTTAAGACTTCGATGTTATAATATAGACCCATTGAGCATACTATGAAACCACAATCTCCTCCAACTACAAACTGAAATACAACTCTGACCACTGAAAATTGAACCGACTATGTAGAAGAAAAAACACTTGGATGAAACAAATATTTTATTCTCTCTAGTGCTTCAGTGTTGCCACCTTCCAGGAGTATCAAACATACAAATCTCAAACACACACTTTATATAATGCAATCAATAAAAAACACACCCCT